>NC_051198.1:3775000-3952500 GCF_015220075.1 Falco rusticolus | reverse complement strand
TCACATGGTGATATGGGTTTTATTGCCACAGATTCTGAAGTCTTATGGACCAAAAAGGTTAGGGGGTGGGGGGTTGGCGATATTGTAGCTTCAGCAAGCTATTATTTTGCAAGAGAAGCCTCAAACTCAGCCCATTGAATTAAAATGCCTTCCCCATGAAATATGTGATTTTGTGGGGGAAGGATGCCTTGGCACAGTCTTCTTTTAGTGAAACGTATATTAAGCTCTATGGTTGATGTCTTAATAAGAAAATCCTTTTTGCCAACGTAGAATTATCTCATATATCTTCAGTTTTGCATTAAAAATACTTTGGAATCACTACAAACCATAGTTAAAATCAGGACCATGCTCCCATTGCTAATGACATATCCTGAGAAGAGTGAGGCCATTTTTCACATCTGTGACGAACCTGTGGTGTTCAAGTATGTTGGGCTAATAAATACCTGTTATCTGTATTTTTACTGAGGCATAGGGAAAAAATATATACATGCAAGCCTGTGGTAGAGAGAGGTGTTATTTTGGTAGAGCACCTTTTCCATTTGAAGGGCTGAATTCTGGTGTCTGGAGGGCACTGGCCATTGCAACTCAACCCACATCCCTCTTGCATGTTTGTTGGAATAACCTGGCTAGACAGGAGCCATGCAAGGTTAGTTCAAGGTACTTGCGATAAGATCTTTTTTTGTTTTTCTTTTATGTAAATTCAGTGCTTGTGAAATGTGCTGGCTTTGACAGCAGCTAGGACACAGCAGTCCCTTCTGTAGAATCAAGTGAGGTCCACAGTGGGGAGCGGCAGCCCTGGATCCCCCTAGCCAGGTTGATGCTCTGGTGAAGCTGGGGCAGCTGGGATGGGGTTCACGAGCTGGATGCTTTGGGCATCGCACGATGTTGTTCACACAGGTTAGGTCAGATGTTTGGTGGCAAGGGCTTTATACCGTGACAGGTATAAAATGGATTTGAACAAGTATCCAAATACTGTGACAGATGACTGAGTCGCAAGGAGTGCAGTTTTCCCAGAAATGTCTATTTATTTACTAAAACCTCATTGTTTTGGAGAAAGAGCTCACTCTTGCTTTTTGTTGCTGTAGTTGTGAACACACACCGTGCTCCTCTGTATACCTTCAGGGCTGCCTGTCTGCAGCTGCCTATCTGCTCTGCCAGATAGGGACATTTTGGGATTCACCCTTTGTCCTCTTCAACAGCTGTCCTGAAGTCTAGGGCTCCTTCCCCAGCCTTGCATTTGTACTGTCCACCTCAAACCTTCCTCTTACTGGTCTTCCTGCACTCTGCCTTGCCTTTCTGATCTTTTTTTCCTTAGGGTCAGAATCCACCTAAGCAGTGGGTAGCTGCAAGCCCAGAGAAGGAGTTATCTTACATCACGCTAAGGTTAACTCCAGGTTCCTGCCATGGTCCCCATCGCACTGCCAAGCATGCTGCTGTGTATGTCTTGTGAGGACTTTCCCTGTGCCAACCCATTTGCTCCATCTCAATCCAGCCTTTACCACTGAAGAAAGCTATAAAAGTGACAGCCTGGGGCTCTTCTTGTTGACATCCCAATAGCTGGAACCTATCTGTCCTTAAAATCGGCTTCAGGAAACAGAAGTTTAAAATGCAATATGCTGGGTCAGGAAATTGTAGCCTTTCTCCCTTGAACTCTGAGAGGGCACCTAGTGAAAAAGGAGCCACTGCTGTACTTTGATATTTCCTGTAGATTTGAATAAGGATACAGATGGATAAAATTCATGGCTCTATTTCGAAGTATATTAAGAAAGGAGTTGTTCCCAAGGCTGTTGTTTTTCAGGGTGTCTATGTGTGATAGTTTATACATATTATGTAAGCAGATATTTGTCTTATATACCTATTTTTTGGATGGTGTAAAATGATAAATAACATTTTATTTTAGTAAATTTAGTATTTAACATTTAGTAAATAATATTTAGAACCGTTTTTGACCAAACCCCTGCTTACGTGGTTAATGGGAGGAGCAGCAATTGTTTCATAAGCAGTGCTCTGCAAAGTTCATTTTATGCCAGAACAGCTTTTCTAGAACCAGTTTTAAAGTTAATTATCAAAGGCAGGCATCTTCTATCCACCGCCTGTGGCCCCCCACTGGGTTTGTTGTTCAGCTTTCCTTGGGAAAGAGTCGCTCTACAGAAGATCATCTTCATGGTGTCACAGTCCAGGGAGCCGAACACGTCCGAGCTAATCAGCTTAGAACATCAGTACCATCTTAATGTGGGATTTGGGACCTTCTGGATGCAGGGTGAGAAGCTGAACTAGTCTGCAAGCACATCACTTTATTCCTTTTGCTTTAAGCAAGAATAATTTGCCTTTTTTCTCTCATCTTTCTTCCTTGTTGTTTTGCCCCTGAAAACTGTGCGGCAAAAGCAACCTCCAGGGTGGACACTAAATCTTCTGATGCAGGCAGAGCAGTGATAACATCTGAACTGAGGGTGCTTTTCCAGGGCATGCTTGACAGATGTAGCAGGGCCTTTTAGGATTTAGTACTGGAGCATATCTATTACCCGCGCTGCAGCACAGCTTGGCAGGAGCTGTGTGGTAATCTCCCATGAATTCTGTCTGACTTATCAGAGCATCTGAACAGGTTCCTGCAGGATGCAGAGTCACTGCACCAAGTTGGGGAGAGACAGACCATACACTTCGAACTCCTTTAACTCCTGCTGGCCCAAAAGCCTTTCTGCGTTGAGGCTGTGATTTTCCTTTTGGGGAGGAATTGGTGGTTTTCCGCCTCTCCTCCTCGTACTCCCCCTTGCTTGTTCTCTACTTCCCCCAGCGTATGATTTGAAGGAGCAGAATCTAATTTCTACATATCTGAGAGGGTAAGAGTAATTGCTTTAATGGCATGGCAGTCTGCCTATTTCCTTGGCAGAATGTAGTAAATATGATACATGTGGTAGAATTTAAGCTTTCACTGGTTGCAAGTCCAGGACTCTGTAACATATAGGAGTGTGTGCTTAACAGCTTTATTCCCTGTCTTCGCTGTATGTATTTTACCTCAGTCTTACCAAGCAGAGTATTTAATGTTGTCTTCATCTGCACTAACAATTACCTTAATGACTTATATTTTTATACATACATACATGCACATGCATGCGCACACGCACACACACACACATATGTATTAAAATCCACCCCACCAAGATTGATCACAAACACAAAATTGTTTAGATCACAGATTAAAGTTTAATTTTGGAGTTTTGCTTTAGGGTTAGAATTAGCTTCAGACTGTGAGTTGCATAGGAGGCGCTGTAATTTGTTTTAAGGATAAGGCCTTCAGGCTGCTGTGCATAAAATGAGCATGATTCCTTATTCCCACGGTTGATTTTTGAATGGAAGTGCAATTAGAATTTTTTCACCCAGAAGCGCATACAGTACAGAGCAAAGATAATACCTTGAATGCATATCAGCTTGGGGAACTTCTCCTGGAATTTTATTTATTGTTCACCTCACACTAATTCAAAAAAGATCCATGCAAACCCTAACAATACACTTGCTCTTTAATTTGGAGTCTAGTGTGTTTGTAGAGACTCTTGCAGGGGCTTTATTATTACTGAGCAAGATTTCAATGGTGAATTTTAATGGCAGACACAGAAATGTGCAACCAGTTATTTCTGATAGAATGGAAACTATTACAAACAAAACACTGATGTAGCAATGGCCTCCGTTAATCCTCAATTGCTGCAGATATTTTCCTGTCACACCAGGAAGCTGTACTGCTGACTGGTATTGAACAGCCACCATCTGCATATGACAGGTATGTAGATGATATTTTTTCTGATTATCGATGCCGATCACATTCATCTTCCACTGGAAGTACTGAACAATCGATACTTGCAGAATATTCATTTAACCTATGAAAGAGAGGTGAATTCCTGCATCCAATTTTTGGATGTCATGGTCACTAAAGAGCCAGATTCTGCCACTTCCACTGCATGATATCAAAAAGATATTGCCTCAGGTAGACACATGTTAGACATCACCTCAGTCACTCACCATGAAAAGAAGGTAGGAGGCAAGAATTGATATCAGAGTTTGGGAAGTCTGTTATCTGAAAATATTTGTTTTTTCTCAGCAGAATTTTTCAGAAATTTGTGTGTGGTTGCCTGTGTGCATGAGCATGGGAGCCTCGGAGAGGCTGAAATTGGACTGTTTATGCCACATACCTGGCCTGCGTGGGAATCCAGATGGGCTGGGATGTATGTACAAAAACCCCAGCACAGCACTTCTGAAGAGCTGGACTGCATTAGGATTTTGAGAGTCCAAGAAATACTGCAGGAAAGTATCATTTAGGCAAATTGCTACAACTGTAGTTTTTTTAAAGGCAAGAACTTTCTTCCCAAAAAGCTGATTTTGCAGCAGGGTCCCAACACGCTATGCAAAGATCACTCTGTTACCTCAGGGACTTTCCCCAGTTCAGCGGGCAGCCAAAACGAGGTAGTGAATGAGCCCTCCTCACTGGTGGGAGAGGTGTTGGGACATACCCTGTGGGCACATGTGTCCTTGCACACATTGCTTCTGGAGCTGGGGGGCTCAACAGAGCTTCCAGTGACACCAAAACCTAGCCCATAGCCATTTCTTCCATTTGAAAAAGGATGTTTTTCTCCCTTATTGAGCAATCAAAGAACTTTCTGACATTTCTTGGGGAGGTGGTGGGGTGAGGGGTGGAGGGAAGAAATCTATTCACTTATTACAAGGAGCAGGAAGCATAAATCCAGGTTGGCTCTCAGATACCTTACACACAAATTGTATTCAGGTAAATGGTCCCTAAAAATGCCTTGATAGTACAATGTACATCATAGTTGCTAGAAAGGAAATGTAAAGCTCCCCATTACAAAGGATAATACAAAGAAAGAAATGTATTTTCATTATAGTCCCATAGTTTCAAAGTATCTCAAGATCTGATTCAGGTCCTAAAGATATTATGAGGCAATATCTATGTTACCTTTGAGTCAACTGCCATGTCTTGACACTTGATCAGTCTGTAAAAGCTCCTGGAAGAATCAGAAATAAACAATTTTATTCCTCAAACAGGAACTTGTGCAGCAGTGTGAGCAAGAATGTTTTTTCTCCTCTAAATATGACTGCAGGTCCTGTAATGCATTTAATGAGAACACTGGGGTCAAATACCACATTTTTGTATGCTCTCTTGTAAAAATACAACCTAGATTAAAAAAAAGAAAATAAAATCCCCAATAGGGAGACATTTTGAAATTTCCAAGAAACTGTGTGCATTGAGGGCATCTTATCCATGCCAGTTAGAAGTGAGAGGTGTATTTAATCGGAAGTGCTGAATAGGTCTTTAACTTTATGCCCTCACATTTGCATATGCAAATTCAGGTGTATATAGACTGTTCTTATTTTTCCTACCAATTTCTGTGTTGGCTTTCCATTTATACTTGCACTAGAAAAGCTCCATTTCCAGGAATGGTTTTATTGGTCACTATACCCATGCAGGTTTATCTAGTTTGGTCCTGAGTGGAGATTTTAAGCAAAGATTTTAAATCCCAAACATTGCTATTGAAAGTACTGGAAAAACTGCAGAAAGCAATGAAATACTGCTGATACATGAAATACTACCACTCACCATTTGCTTAGAAAATTGAAAGACTTTTGCTGGTTTTGCTGAATACTGATGGCTTGGGTGCAAAGGGGAAATCTTTTATATTGTTCTCTTTGGGACAGATATTCCTGGGTTTTTTTTATTATTATTATTTATTTTGTTTGTTTTAAATGACTAGTAGTTCTCTTTCATCTGTGTTTTCCTCAAGCATCCAAATATACTTGAATAACTTCTTCCTCTGCCCTGATATCTCAGGAGGAAAACATTACCTGTGGCAGGACAAAATCGATCTACTTTAACTCGGGGGGTGGGGGGGGGTGGGGGTGGGGAGGGGGGTGGGGAGGGGGGAGTAGAAGAATAGTCAAATTATTTTAAGCATGTTTTGAAACAGCATTGCTTTAGAGTAGTCTCTGGGTACATGAAGGAGTAAAAGGAACCTGATGGACCACCCAGCCTTTGAGGAGGAGCTGCCCTGGTTGAGGAGAGGTTGTATGCTCACTCCAGCCACAAAACAGAGCTGAAGGGTTGATGCAGCATGTGTTTGCCTGAGCTGCTTCAGGAGTCATTGCTCTTCGGTACCCCACTTACTGCTACAGTTAGGGACAAAATTATCTTAAGATAATGGTAAGTATCTGCCCTGGACCATAGCATGGAAAATGAATTTTAAAAAGCTGGAGAAGAGAGCTAGCATGCTAGTAAGAACCAGTGTACTTACTGTTTCTGCTATGATGTGCAAGAGTTTAACAGCCTCACGTATTCCCACCAAGCAGGGCACATCTTATTTTCCAAACCCACAATCTACCTGGTGAATTAAAGGAACAGCTTAATTAATGCTGCCAGTAGAGGGAACTGATGTACATGCGAGTAGATGCGGCAGCTTTTCTTCAGGGGAAAAAAAAGTTTAAAAATATGAACACAAGCAAATCCTCTGTAATTCAAGAGGGGGTCAAAGGTACCATTTCCTGCTCACAGCAGTCGATGGCTGGGGAGCAAGAAGGGAGAGCCTGGTGCTGTTTTCTTATTCCTTATTGAAGAGTCCCATGTTCTTAGCATTACTCACAGAGTAGGGTACAAAGTGGCAGAATTTGGCAGTATGTGAACATGTACCCACAGGGCTTTAAGAAAAGAGATTGTGGATCATTTGGGGGTTTTGAGACCTCTGGGTGCAGCTTGAAATGAGTTGAGTCAAAGCTGCAGGGTTTTTTTTCTTCAGTTCCTTCATTGTAGATTTACATAGTGGTTATCTTAAAACCACAGAAGGGTTAGGATGTTGAGGTGAGCTGTTGCAGTCTTGAATGTTCTTTCTGTTTTCTCCCAGTGTGGGCAGCAGTGCAAAAAGCAAGGGGCAGGGCTGCGAGGTCAGAGAGAAAGAATCAGTGCCAAGAACAAAATACATACACTTTCAATGACAATAAAGAAATAAGAAAAAGGCTGATGTTAAAGAACCCCTTGATAAAAAAAAAATCACCAAGCAGGTCTGAATATAATTTTGGAAAGGTTCTGCTCAAAGTCGTTACTGCTGAAGTCATTGTCTTTGGAAGCAGCTGCCTATCTAGGGAGACTGGCAAAGCTGAATAAACGAACAAAAGTGGACTGCAGAAAATGTGGTGAATTCATTCACCTTCTAGAGAAATCCACTCTGACTGGCAAAAAAGCCTGACTTCCATTGTAGCTGTGGATAACCCCTTTGAAATCCTTTATTTCAGAAGTTTCAATGAATGCCTTTGTTTTTTGGTATCTGACATTCATTTCTGCATAGAAAGAAGTAGTTTGAGTGAAGCCCAAATTTTTTGGGGGAGCATCCATGCTTATTTTGAGATGGATGGTCATGTCTGGTTTTGCTAGTTGAACACTGGTATTTCTTTTTGGGGATGCATGAAACTTGGGAATAAGGGCAGACAAACCACCAAAGACGAAACCAAGAACATTGTCTCCTGCTTCCTAATATTAAAACCCAGCTCAAATGATAAACCTTTCTTCAGGTTCTGAAATAATTGAGACAAATGGTTGATGCTTTTTGTTTTGTGGGGGTTTTTCTTTTTAATTTTTTTTCTTTCCCTTCCCAATTCAGGTTTCCGGATAGAATTGGAACCGAATGTGCCAAAAATACCAGGATAGAAGCTGTTCTCATGGGTGTTTCCATCTGGAATCTAATGTAGAAATGCCAGAAATCCTGTAGGAAAACCTGTTCTCATGTGGTTTCCTGCCCGGCTCAACGTTTTTGATATGTTGGGAGAGTTTGGATTAGCAGCAGATAAGCAGAGAAACTGGATCTGAATGCCAAACTTTTTTTGAAGTTTTTCCATCCCCACTGGAAGCATTGCGAGGCCCATAGGCATAAGGTATATAGTCTCTTCCCTGCTGGGTAGGGTTCAAAGCTGGCTGCATAATAATAAACAATTGCATAAATATATTAATAAGCAAGGCTTTGCTCTTCATTTCTTTGCAAGGCTATTTTAACCAGCTTGGCTATTTTAACCAGCTCTGTTATTTGAGATAATCTTCAGTTATTTGTACAAATATTTGTATGTTCAGAAAGTTTTATGAATCTTAGCAAGAACATGCACCTGGAAAGTTAGTTTTTAAGTGTTTAGTTTTCATCACCTCCTATTTATTATTCCCCATATAAATTTCTTGAGTTGTGTGTGTGAAGGTCTGATTAGCTCAAAGAAACCAACATCAGGTTTCTTTGTGAAGGGTGCTGAGCCTGAGCCTAAGAGGTATGGCAGATTGTACTTTCCCAAGTTCTGGTCCAAGTGTACCAACAGATAATAGCCAGACCCCGGAGATGCTGATCCTCTCAGAGGCGAGAGGATCCCTGGGCAGCCCAACTGTCTTCTGTTGCCTCTGTGAGATGAGGCTCCTGGCTCTGGCCAGGGGTGAAGCTCACCGGGAGCTGGGTGTGTTTCCTCTGGCTCTCACAGAGCCCCCAGTTTTTCAGCTGTTATTTTCACTCATTTCCCAGCTTTTTTCTGGGTGCTACTGTGGTGAGTCTTTCAAAATCCTATCTGTCTGTCCTTGACACTGATGCCATAGCTTGCTGATCCTAACTTCTGGTGAGCAGTTGTATGCTGACCTTTGCTGGCTGGCACAGACCCACCCAGCTGCTCTCTCACTCTCCCTCCTCAGCAGGACAGGAGGGAGAAAATAAGACAGAAAAGCTTGTTTTACAGGGAGATTCCCTTACCAATTCACACCATGGGCAGAATAGACTTGACTTGGGGAAAACGAATATATCGCTGATTGCAATTGGTTTAAATAGTAAGAAACAAAGGCCAATTAAAACACCTTTCCTCCCCCAAACCCTGCTTTTTCTATGAGGCTCAGCTTCACCCCTTCACTTCTGACTGCTCCTCTGCCCCAGGCAGCTCATAGGGAATGGAATGGGGAGCGGTGGTCAGTCCGTAACAGCCCTCTCTGTTGCTCCGTCTGCTCACACCTTCCATCTGCCCCATTGTGGTGGTCTCTGCCCTGGCCTTGGAGCACCACTGTCATCTCCTCCTCTGCTCTCCTCTCTTCACAGGGCTGCTTCTCACACTTTTTCCCCTCACGTTTTTTCCTCCTCACACTTTTTTCCTCTCATACTTTTTTCCCCCCTCACACGTTTCTCCTTCACACTTTTCCCCTCTCACACTTTTTTCCACTCACAATTTTCCCCACTCATACTTTTCCTGCTCACACTTTTTTCCCCCTAACACTTTATTCCTTCCACACTTTTTCCCCTCTCACACCTTTTTCCCCTCACACTTTTTCTCCCCTCACACTTTTCCCACTCACACTTCCCTGCTCACTCTTTCCCTCCCTCACTCTTCCCCTCCCCTTTTTCTTCCTCACACTTTTCCCCTCACACTTTTTTCACCACACTTTTTCCCCCCCCTCACTTTTTCCCCCACACACTTTCCTCCCCCACACTTTTTCCCCCTCACACTTTTCCCCCCTCTCACATTTTTTCCCCCTCACATGTTTTTTCCCATGCTTTTCTCCTGCACACTTTTTCCCACACACACTTTTTTCCCTCACGCTTTTCCCCCTCACACTTTTTCCCCCTCTCGCTTTTTCCCCTCACATTTTTTTCCATGCTTTTCTCCCGCACACTTTTTTCCCCTCATGTTTTCCCCCTTTCATGCTTTTTCCCCCTCACACTTTTCCCCCCCTCTCACTTTTTCCCCTCACATTTTTTTTTCCATGCTTTTCTCCCGCACACTTTTTCCCCCACACACACTTTTTTCCCCTCATGCTTTTCCCCCTTTCATGCTTTTTCCCCTCACACCTGGCTGCTGGGCGCCATTTTGCCCTCTGAAATCCTGTTCCCCTGAGATGCCTGTGGTTTGGCTGCAGAAGAGGACAGCTCCGGCCTCTCCTAATAACATCGGCAACGCCTGGGCACCCACAGATGGTATGACCATGGATAGCTTTGTGGGTGGGAGATGGTTTGCACCCGTTTTGATACGCCATTGGGAAAAGGGTGGCTTCTGGGAGAAGCGAGTCCCCTGCAGGGCCTGGGTGCTGATGCCGTGCCCCCCCCCCCCCGACCCTCAAGCACAATGAAGCTGTGGCAGTGAAGTGAGGCAGGTTCCTCAGGTAGCACCTGCTGCAGATGGTGCACTGAGGAAAAAAACCCCTTCCAGTCTGAATTTGCAAATGCAGCTTTTTTCACCAAAGGCCAATCAGTTCAGCTCCGATAATGTTGCCTGGGTGTAGGACGACTTTGGCATAACAACAGGCGGAGGGAGACTGGTTTGCTGTGGCAGTCTGGTGCCAATACCAGGTGTGAGACCTTCGGGAGCAAACAGACAGGTCCTTTTTTATTTTTTATGTTATTTTATTTTATCTTGCGAATCAGGTTTAGCCTCTTTTGTTGCCAAAGTGTGGAATCCTGCGGATCTTCCGCTCCTGGCACCTCCAGAAATTGAATTTCTGCTGAACAGAGGCCTGACGCATTTAGTTCCTTGTATTGAGCTCCTTTTATCAGGGCAGTTGTAGGTGAATGCATGCTGAGGGGCTTTCTTCTGCTTAATGCTGCTTTGTGCAGCAACTATGTATAGAAGTGGAAATCTCCCCCCTTCCCTCACATGCATGGCATGAAGGCACACACGCCTGAAAGCATAGGTATTCTATTTGCACAGGCCAACACTTACCTGCCAGAAAGCTGTTTATTTTTGCAGGTCCCTCTCTTTTGAGCTCCATTTGTACTGCTGTCTTCCCCTGCCACGGACACGCATTAACGCCCTGTATCAGCTGTCGGTAGTGATCTGTGCAGAACGAACATCTGTATTAAGTTTGCAGAGCTAGTCAAAATGTTTACTAGGACTATTTAATAGGAAGATCAATAGCAAGTGCCTCTTTGTTTGTTTTAACAAAACAAAATTGGTTGCAGAGCAAAACCTTTTTAGAACAACAACAACAACAAAAACCCAACCATGGCATTACTCCAGCTCAGTGTAACGACATGGGGGAAAAGGGCATTCCTGAGTACTTGTTCAGATTTATTTTCATTATGCAGTTATTAGGATAAGGGAGCATTAGATAACTGTTGTCACTGGGAGACCCTCTCCCTATAAAGCAAGTTCGCTCAGCAGTTCGTTTGGAGGTATGCTGATTTATGGCTGTCAGCTCCTGCCTGACAGTGTCCTGACAAGTTCTGCTGGTAGAAACTTGTTCAAGCTTGAAGTGACACTTCTGTGCTGCCGGTTTTCCTTCCCCAGAGAGGAAACTGCTCTCGACCATCCCGATTTTGGTGTCATGCTGAATTCCCTTTAAGTGTGTTTCCTTGCCTGGGGTCTGACTTGCTACTGGAAGCCAATATATTAAATCACTTCCCCAAATTACCATATTGGCTCCTTGCTTAGGGGCTGTTTACAGTAGGTTTCAGACCACTGGTTGGCCCATGTAATGCCTGATTTGGAAACTGGTAGCATCTCCAGTTGGTAGCTGACAAATTTTGTCAGTTTGAGTCTGGCACAAAATATCAACGGAATATGGGGAAAAGGGGAAAATGGATTATTTTCCGTTTTCCAAAAGATAGCTGCAAAAGGCTGTTTCATTATGTGTATGCAAAATAGATATTAGCTGTTTTTTTGCAGGAGGAAGGGGGGAACAGATAGGAAATGATAGCTTGTTGTAATTAAGAGTGGTAAAAGAACCCCAATTCTCTAATCCTTGATCTTGCTAAATAGATGCATGTTCTTAAATTTAAGCACTGTGGTACCTCCTCCCCTTGTGTTTAAATACGCCTCTTAATAATTAGAAGACTGGATTTATATCCTAACTTTCCAGACAGCTGGTGGTTTTTTTTTCTGTCATCTTCACCTCCTAAAATGTTGTGATGTAGCAAATTAGCCATTTCTCACCATTTATTCTGTAGAACAGAAATAAGTGAAATCTGTCTCTGAAAATTAGTGCTGCAGGCATGTGAAATAAATGGTAGTCTACATGGCAGCAGCCAAATAAATATGTTTTGCAGCTTTTAGGTGAGAATAAGGTGGTAAGTAAAATAGAAAGGGAGGAGCTAAATATTCTGGCAAATAGTATGTGTGAAACATGGGGAAGGCTCCAGAAAAAAGTTAGGAGATATGAATCATTGGCTGTGGAAATAGATAGAGACACGTCAGAAGCCTTTGAGTGCATTTATCCTATTTCAAGTACTTTGTATCTTTTAGAAATGCAAACCAATTGCAGTTTTTGAGATTTTCCTGTGCTTAAATAATTTTCCCTTTGGTAAATAGTTTCAATTATAAGTTAACTCTGCCAAAGTTGTGCTTTCTCTGGCTTCAGCTTCAAGCATTGGGTCTTCTGACAACTTTGTCTCCTGGGGGGAAGTGTCCCATAATATTTATGTTTCATGACCTGTGTTACCATAAACGGTGATTGAGACCCTCTGTCACCTTTTCTTTGATAAACTATAGGTATGGAGGTCTGTGAATTGTTCATGGTAAGGCATATTTTCTGGTGCTTTCATCCTTGTTCATCTGGTGCTTGCATTCTTGTTCCTCTTTGAATTCTTTACAATTAAGAAATTTCCTGCTTGAACTTTTGCTTCTAGGGCTGTCCAGGTATTCCTGCAGCAGTAGCACCTTTGCCAAAGGCAGAATTACATCTCTATTCTTCCTTGAAACTCCTTTCTGTGTACCCAAGCTCTGTGGTAGACTTTGTGGCTACTAGGCTGCACAGAGATTTTAAGACTGGCTGTTGATAACCATCATTTTGGCGTGGCTCAGGGTAGGAGTGGTGGTCTTATGGTGTGGTTGGCATTCTTTGTTCCTGGCTGGATGACAGTGCTTTGTTGAGGTGTATATTTAGTTTACAGTTTGCCAAATGGTTCAGAGTGCTTTGTGTGCTCTTTGATCTAGTTCTCCTGCAGTCTCCCTGTCACCTTCAGACTTTAATAATAATGATTTTATTCTAGTTTGTTTGGTTTTTTTTCAATCATTGAGTTAAAATGTTAAATAGCATGAGAGTAAGGACTTGTGCTGCTGGCCCAGTTAAAAATATTCCTACTCAGTTTTCAGACTTCTATTCACAGTTACATTTTTTAGTCTAAGGTGCCAGTTTTAATCCATTCTAATTTGTTCCTTGTTTAGTTTATATCATTCTGTGTACTGGGTCAAAACAGTATGGACAATCTGATTGTACGCCTTACAGACATCTAAGTGCAGCATATCAACACTATCACCCTTATCAACCTGGTCTGTAATCTCATTTAAACATCACCATCACCCTCCCACCCCCACCCCCCACCCCACCCCACCCCCACCCCCGATGAAATCTATTTTCTGTAAACCTGCACTGCTGGAAGATATTTGTATTTGCTTCTTTTGTATTGTAATAAATAATTATTGGATTAACTGTCCATTATCTTACCTAAGATCAGACTGACAGTCCTCGCGATACCTGGAGGACCTCATCTTGCTTGTTTTAAATTTTGGAGAAATGTTACTTTGCTTTGGTACTCTGGAGTACTGTAAGTCACATTGAGTCCCTGCAGGGTGGAGAGCTTCCATGCCTGCTCTTTGAAAACTCTTGATGCACATTTCTCAACTGACTGACTTCAAAATCTCTCTCTTTTTTAGCTGCTGTTTCAAACTCCTTTGACACATTGCTAAGACTGAGCGTGATTCATTATTTTTAGACAATATGCATATACAATCTATTTCCTAAATATGGAAGACAGGTATTCATTGAATTCTTATATGCCTTTCTCATTATTATTATTATTACATTTTTGCTATTTTCCTCCAGTAACTGATGACAACACTTTTGTTCTCAATGCACTTTTAAAAGTACAAGATATCCTTTCCTCATTGATTTATCTTTTTTTCCCTTTCTGGCTCCCTTTGACGATTTCCTACAGTTACTAGCTTTTGGTTTATACATTTTATTATCAGTTTTCCTTTATATCATTAGTTCTTTGTGTTGAAATAAATGTGTTTCCGTTCTATGTCTATTTTACACTGAAAGTAATTTTTAAATACTGTCAATTTATTTCTTGATTGTGGAATTGTGGCCTTTGAAATCTAGGAATGCATTCTTAAGGCTCTTCTGATTACTGTGAAAAGGTTCCTCTGTAGCCGATACTGCTCATAATTATTTCAGTATTGTGAACATAAATTTTTTTCAACAGCAGTTATATTTGTGAATGTATGGACTAGACTCATAAACACACACATTACTTTGGACTCGATTCTAAATATTATCAACAAACATGATCAAGTCATGATCACTGGCATTTAAGTAACCATCTATTTTTTACATCTGGGATCAGTTCCTCTGTATCTGTCATTAGGCAGTCTACCCCAAGCTGGGTTGAGTTAGGAAATTGGCTGCCTGTAATTTTTGAAATTCTGAGGACTTTTTAGTGCTGGTAGCCTGAGAACACCAGCATATGCCATTCAGATTGAAGTCCCATATGTTAACACAGCTTTTTTTACCAACACATGATAAATAAGTCTTTAAAGAAGCTGGTCATCCTGTTTTTTATGGTGTTTTGGTGGTGTGTAGCAGGCACCAAATAGTTCACTGCCTTCTAGTTTATTTGTAAGAACATAGATTTTGAGTCCTTGATTGTAAGGACATGAGATTTTGAGACAGAGTATCCCCCCCTTTCCTTTTTGCCCACTTGAGCCCTCTGAGTTGGATTGTAACTATTCATTTTTATGTTCTGATCAAGTCAGTTTTCCCAGCAATATCAACCAAGTCAAATTTATGCTCATAAATCAGAAATTCTAATTCCTTTCTTTTATTATCCAACTTCCAGCAGAAGTGTATAAGCAATTAAATAATTTCATCCCTTTGTGTAAGTGGATGCTTTTGTAATTTTGTTCTCAACAACATGATTTTGAACTACAATCAAAATCCTTACACCATTTACCTAGGCAGTGATTACATATGCAGAATTTTCTGACTTTTTCTTTTCATAGGACAGGAGAAGCCTTATAAGATCGTATAAATATATTTGCTCCTGCTGAATTTGGCCAACTACCTCTGCAGAGATATTTTCTACAACTTCCTTGACAGGGATACACTCACTGACAATCTCCTCTTTGTCCTTCATATAAACTTCTGAATTGACATTGAAGTATTTCCCCAATTTGCTGCCTTGTCTAGTCCATGTGTGGCCATTTTCATTCTTTTCTACAGGGAGTAGTTATGCTTCCTAAGGAAGATTGTTCAAAACTGCTATACTTCATTCTTTGTTACATCTGTGATTGCACTTTCAAACCACAGTTTTGTTTCTTTTAGCTTCATTACCACTTGCACATCGTTCTGAAGAAATCTTTTCAGAAGATGAGAAAATAGAGCCCATCCATTGCAGCTCAGAGCCACACTGTGCTGCCCGCCAGCACTGCCTTGATGGCCTCTGAAAATGGAAGTTTCTGGGATGTCTTCTTCAAACTTACTCTGAAATTACTGTTTGCCAGTTCTCTTTGCCTGCTTTAGAGTTTGCTTGGCAACTGATGGCTAGATTAAGGAGAGCTGCTTAGTTTCAGCCTGCACCCCACAGTAATGGGTAAATCAAGTCTGACTGATTATAAAGGCCCAGGGATTTGAAACAGGAGCCCCTCACATGAGAAACCAAAGAAGAGTTGGACTCTATTGTCTTAAAGGTCTTTTCCAGCGTACACGATTCTATGATTCTGTATGAGTCACTTAAGATTTTTAACATAGAAGCACTGGAGCCTGCACTGTATCCTCTCTAATACCCGTTTTACAGCTCCTGAGGCAGGAGGAGACATGGAGCTTGCATTGTCAAACAGAAGCAGCGCTTACTAAGTTATTCACTGCATGAATGTTGAGGAAAAAATGATTTTGCATCTGTCCTTTGAAATACCATTCTCCCACAGTTAGCCTGGCAAGATCACTTCCCAAGAGCTCTCTTCAAGTGGTAAATCGAACTGTCGCCAGCTACAACCGCCTAAAGAGGGACTGGACCAGTGACAAATACATTACAAAGGGCCAAGTTATCTCTAATTGTGCTTTGTTTAACGTGATTGTTAAAACTCTCCCTTAAGTGGCTGCTTGTATGGGTACCACTGGTCAAACATGATGAAGGACTGCAGTGGCCCCCATTCACCAGTGATGAGCTCAGGCTTGCAGCTTTCTAAAGCTGAGCTCTGCCTTTTCAACCAGGCTTGCTATAAACTGTGAAACGGTACAGGTCAGACAAGCACTAGGGAGGCTTTTCTCCCCACCTGGCTTTGAGTGGCCTGTGAGCTTTTTAGATTGAGATTCTCTGACAGATGAATGGGTGCTGCAGAGTTTGGGCTTTACCTGCAGGTGTGGTGTATGGGCTCCTTTAAATGCCAGCATAATAGTAAGGACATATTAAAAACAGAGAGGCAACTGCTTGGTGTCATCCTATTCCCTAATTGAATACCTGCCTTTCTGGTAGGCACTTGGCAGGGTGATATGAAAATTGCTGACCTTCAGCTGCATGACTGGGGCACCCACCAGCCTCCTGAGGCATGGCCAGTCTCCAGGTGTCCTATGCTTTCTTCTGTGTATTCACAGCTTTCTCTTTTTTTTTTTAATTTTCATCCTTTTTTGCGTGTGTGTGTCCCTACCCATATATTTTTTTCATCTTTGCGTCAGTGATGCCTGCAGGCAAAGTCTCCAGGGTTAGGCTCAGCAGAAAGAGGTGTGACCAATAATCCCTTTGCTAAGGGAGTTCCTGCTGCAGCCAGAGGTATGCACACCGCTGGTGAGGAAGTCCCAGGGGCCATTCATGGTTTTATTCTCAGGGTGCTGCTCACAGATGCTGTGAAGCCAGGTACACACCTCTCCTCGAATACACATTGCTTTCTCTTCTGAAGTGATGATTGCCTTTGGACTTGTGCTGTGGAAAGTACATTTCAGTATAAAAATATCCATCCCTTTGAAATGGATGAAGGCTGTATTTCTTTTAAACCATATCTAAATCAACTTGCGAAAATCTGAAATATATCTGCACAGATCAGATTTATATGAAACAAGGAAAAATATTGTAATTTTGGGGGTATTAAATTAAAGGGTCAATGTAGCTGTTCTTGGACTAACTGATGCATGGGAGAATGGGGTTTAGATCATTTTCAGAAATTCCCCTTTCTTTGCTGACAGTCAGAGGAAAGGGGCAAGAGGCTATTGCTTGTGTTTGTTCCTAAAGCAAATCACAGTTGATAGTTTCAACTTTAGACCGATCGGCCTTGACAAGTTTCCCTTCAATTCCTTCTTGTGTGCAGTTTTAGAAATCTTTGAACGGTGAGAAGCACAAAAGGTAGAAAGTTAACAAGACTCCACGGGGCTGTGAGATGGTACCTGACAAGGGAGGAGAGGTGCTCCTGTGACTAAAATAGGCGACACAGAAGAAGGTTTTGCACTTGTCTGAGAAATTTGGAATCTTGTTATGGGCTAGCAAGATCTCGTCTGCTCAGACATACATTGTTCATAGCAAAAGGTTTGGTTTCATTAGCTGAATGTTTCCAGGAGGTTTCTTAGAATTTTCAAATGTGTAATTTTTAAGTGAGTTTATTCTGAGAAGTCAGTACTGCAAACTCAGTTATTTTTCTGGGGAGTTGGGAGGTGTTTTGAATCTATTTGGGGTTATGAAACAATTGTGTGGTGGGGCGGGGTGAGGAAAAAAGCCCTTGATTTAGTACACCAAAGAAAAAATGTCTTTTTCTACTATCCATCTCCCTTAAAAGAACTTGAGGCTCTGCTTTTGCTTTCCAAACTTGTGCAGGTAATTAGCATCAATGATTTGTCCTTAAGAAGCAGCTTTGGCCTTGCATTTCAGAGAGAAATGTAGTTATTTTAGACTTAGCAAGTGTGCTTTAGGTTTTGATCCGTAGCTTTGGTTTTCTTGTTATTCATATTGATTGTTCCAATTTGTATTCTGTTTTGCTCTGTGAGTTGTTGATCTGTTTTGTTTCTGTTCTGTTTTTCAGTGACCACAGGTTTCTAATTTTCTTTTTACTCCTTAGACTTTCAGGTTTTAATTCAGTGTGTGTTTTCCAGGATATTTCTCACTCACTTTGGCACCACTGTTGTACGATTGTGTTGCTTGCCTCTTCCTTCCTAGAGACATTGTTAACAGGTATTGTGGGACGGATATTGCCGTCCTCACCCTACATTTTATATAGAACACTGCACTTGAGTCAAAAGTAGTATTCCCTTGCCTGTGCATTTTCCTTTGGTGGGAGGGCCAAACCATAATGCAGGTGGCAACTGTCAGCTTTGGGTTTCATGGGAATGTGTTCCAGACTATATCCTTTACCATGGTAGCTTTTGCAAGGCTGTGATGTAGTGAAAAGCATTGGGATATTAAAGCCCAGTTAATGGAAAACCATTAACGCTCAGCCTGGAAAGAGTGGAAGACCCTTTGGAAATCCTGGTGGCTAATAATCCCTTTGTGAGAGGCCAGTGCAAGGGGGCTCCCCTGCTTTCCTCCACAGCCCTGTCATCTGTCCTGGCCACCTCCAGAGGAGTAGGTTTATTGCTCTTGAGCTTTAGCTTGTTGGAAACATAGCATATGGTGCGGCAGCAAAGAATTGTAGAAGATAACATGTGTGGCTATAGGGGAAAAAGAGTTTGAAAGAAGAGGAAAATGCCCCAGAGCACGGGGCCATTGGCCCATACACTGACCTTTCTGTTCCTCCCTGTTCTTCTCAACTGTTTTGAGACTCTCCAGATCCCCTGAAGGGTGCAAAGCTAATGATGTTACCATGCTGATGTACAATTCGGAGCCCAGTTAGACCAGCGTTTGATCAGAAAAAAGGTTTGGTACTTCTAAATCCTGTTGTCCTGATCATTGCCAGAAAGGTAGGCAGCTTTGCAGCCTGCCTACTTGGTCAGCAGTTGTGCCCTCCGGCCATGAATTTAAGAAAGGTGTGGCAAACCTGACATTATCCTACTCTACTGGAACCAAGGGGGCTCGGTAATACTTTAAAAACTAACTGATGAAAATCTGGAAGCTCTAGTTTTCAAGCAAATGCCTGTTGGCCAGAGGCACCGTGTGCGTGTGTGTGCGTGCGTGTGCATGGATGGGCTCTCTTCTTTTTTAAAACCTTTGGAGTGAGTTTTTTGGATACTTCAGACGTCCTTTTTTCTCACCCTCAGATTGTTCGCCGCCTCCCCAGCAAAGTGACATATTGTTTGCAGTGGAATTTGACAGGCTCAGATGGCAGTAGCTGCTGCAAGATTTTTTAGTTCTTGTTGGTGCTACGACAGGTCTCAACAAATTCCCTCGCCCACTCGCCCATGGTGCATAAGAAACTTTCTCTAGTGTGAGGGGAGCTTGCCCATCAGTTTTGTCAAAATCTCAGCTTTCTTTTAAGCACGATGCAGAAATTCTGGCTTTCTGAATGTGACACAGATCTGCTTTATGGCAGCGGTGTTTGCAGATTCAGGAAGACAGACAAAGGCAACTGAAAAGTGAGCTCCCAAACAACCCTGTCTTGGCTTCTTGATGGAAGTGAACTACCTGGGGTATGTGTTGGGAAGGGGCTGTGGATTTCTGCTGAGGAGATCTGGTTCCATTCTGTGTGCTGTGTTCAGTCTCCCTGTGTAAGTCCATCCTGGCTCTTTCTGTGTGTTTGCTACATATGGAGGTGACAGATCTGCAAATCCAGCCATCTTGCCCTAAATAGCCATAAGGTAGTAGCAAACGAGGAATCATCAGTGACTACAACATAAACCTGTGAGCTGGTCATCCACTTCTGTGTGGGATGGTGTTTCCCCTGGCCACCTCTACGCACCTTCTTTAAGGTGAGCTAAAATTTGCCCTGGAAGACCTTATTTTTCTCTGCTGTGTCTGCAGGGGACCCCCTTCTGACTAGTTCATTGGGCCAGGGGAGTCCTCCTCCTGTGTAGCCTGAGTAGCACCCTGAGCTTGGCATGCTTTCAGAGTGGAACTATTCAGGGTGGTAATGGCGAGCAAGGTTTTTTTTCTGAGGAGAGGTACATATTCAGAAGCTGTGTGTAACTCCATGTCCCTTCTATTCCTGCGGGAGTGAGGGCTTTGGAAAACTAGGGGAGAAGTTTTCCAGACCGATAAACCCCTTTCTTCCCATTAGCTGGGGACTTTTTCAGAGTAGGGCATTCCAACCAAACAGTATGTATTTCATGTTTGATTTAGACTCAGACTCACAAGGTTATTTTCAAGCAGTAGTCCTGGGGCCATCCCACTCCCAGACCCTTCCTGGGCATAAATAGCATTAGCCCGAGGGTGGCCCTCATCTGTGCCAGATGCCCACAGCCACAGCAGCAGGAAATCAATGGGGCGTGGGGATATCCCTGCCACTGTGCTCAGCTGCTAATAGCTGTGGTGGTGTAGGAGTCCCTGTGGCATTTCCACATTACCTGGAGATTTCCCAAGGCAAGAGAAATCCTAAGGATAATTAAGCCTGTTTTATTTAGGGCTGAGCTGAGCCATCAAAATGGCATAAAGCAGCCTAAATGGACCAGAGGATCTGGCACCTTATGTGAAAAGTAATCATTTTCTGAGGTGGTCTGATAATTTCTGAGGAGGATATAAAATAATTCACACCCACATGTAGCTTTTAATGAGTAGGAAGGCCTCTCCACTGCATGTTCTGGAATTGTGCTCTTTTAAAAAACCCAATGATGTTTGCATGCAACAAAGCGAGAGGGAGGCTGTGGCAGGAGCTTGGGGCAGTGTCTTTGTTGCTGTTTTCATCAGGGTTAAGGGCTCAGTGACCATTTGGAAACCTTTTATGGGCAAACTGGCTAGCAGCCAGTACTGCAAATTTGCACTCCTGACTTTTTGATTAGTCAGTAGTCCATCAACAGCAGTAGAAACCTGAGAAACATTTGCAGCTAACCACGTGAAAAGCAGGTGCAATAAATCAGGTTGTTCAGGTTTACTCCCAACTGGGAAATGTGGGGATGGAGGTAGAAACCATTCCTTCTTTTCTCGTGGTGTATCAGAATACCTGCTGCATGGTGCGCTACCCCAGACTAGTTCCTCTTTCCAGAAAGATTTCAATTTGTAACAGCAATTGCATTCCCATTGGGAAATAGCAGATTTCCAACATTTTTTTTTTAAATCTACAGTGAAATTGCGTGAATGACAACCATTCATTCCATCTCATCACAGGATCAGGGCCAAAGCATGGTCTTTTAAAGCTTAGAGAGCCCTTAATCGCTGCTGACTGCGCTAAGTGGAAGGAGCACTCTGTGCCAGTGCCCCAACAACAGCAGAGGCATCTTTTCTATTTGTTTGCCTCTGTCCCTTGGGGACCGGCAGTGTGGGCAGCAGTGGTGCAGGGGGGGATCTGAGCTTTGCTCCCTGATTCTGCCATGCCCATGCCCAGGCTTTTCCCGGGAGCAAATCAGCAGAGCTAGTGACAGCAGAAGCCATGAAAAGACTGTGGCAGATGTGAGCCTGCTCTCTAATACTTTATGAATACTGAATCTGCTTTTTTTTTTTTCTAGGGGAGGGTGCCTGTCTGTCTGTGTAGTTGCTTGCTATTTATCGCATTATAGGGTATACACAACATTGGAGTGGGCTGTTATTACTAAAAGTAGCAAAGTTGTGTCCTGGGAAATATACTCTGGCTGGGGAGCTATGCCAAGCGAGATCAAGAAAAAGGGATGGAACTACTGGTGCCATGAAGGCAGCTCTGTGTTACAGACCATGTAAGAGCTTCAGGAACATGTTTTAATGCCACTCCAAACCCAAACAGAATTTTTTTTTTTTCCTAACCTTTTGGGTGGACTACTGAACCAAAATGGTTTGGTAGTTGTGAACCAGAATTTTGTAATGGCTGCACAAGAAGTTTCTCTCCTCCAAGTTATGATATTTTAGGATTAAATAAAACCTCCCTGTGTCCCACAAGATGAATGTAAGAGTTGTCATCAGATTTAGAAATTAATTCCAGGAAAAATTCAGGGGATGTGTCCTCTGATCACAGGAAATTTACAGTCTTGTGAGAAGAAGGGTGGATGGCACAGGTTTCATGGAGGGGACATGCCACCTCACCTCCTCCTCCCCATCTCCTTACATCCAGCCTAAACATCATGGCCATATAATAACTGAGTACTGCCATTGCCTTTTCTGTTAGTGGGATTGTAGTTAAATGGAGACCTTTAGGCTCTAGCCCTAGCAATTCAATTCCTTTCCTAAGTATTAAAATAACAAAAGAAACAGAAGCTACTGAAATAGGAAGAAGAAAGTGGAGCCCTTCGACACCCCCAGCATCAGGGAGGCAGCAAGAGCAGGCATGTCCAGGGATGGTTTGCACGCTCAATGCTGTAAGTTGTCAGTTGTGGATATTTGACAAAACCCCCTTTTTATAGCAGTTTTAAGAAAAATTTAGTAATAACTAAGCAAACTGCTGAAACCAACTGAGCTGAACAAGGGAATAACAACAAAACAAAAAGCCCAGTGTGTGTCTGTGCCTGGGGCAGGTACAGCTGATGGATAAAGTGACAGACGAATCCTTCCCTCATTTCCATTTTAATCTCTGTCTACTAATTGTCATCAATATCATCAGGGTCACTAGACCACTAGTGCGAGTCTACAACCTTGCACAGAAACTGCAGCTTTATGCCTGCCTGGCCCCCAGGGCTTTGCCCGTTTGCTAACCCAGGCTGTACTAGGGGATGCCTCAGAGTGGGAAGAAGGGCTCTTGGAGGTGAGATGGGTGGTGTTTCCCAGTGTCGTGTAGGAGAGGCTACTCTTAGTGTCCCAGCATTAAAATATAGGACAATTGTAGCCTCTTTGAAATGAAAACTCCCTTTATGGCAAGGGCAGGATTTGAAAAAAGGGCAGCTGGGAATCCAGCTCCCATTGAAGAAAGGGCTCATACTGACTCTTAAATCAGTGACTGTGTGATGAAAGCGTACTTTGGATCAGACCCAAGCAGGACAGAGGTCAAAGCTTTTTTCTCAGTTCTCTTCCTGGTGGCTTCCCTTCCCTTCTATACTATAGTATGTATAACATATGTGACATGCCACACAGGTACCCAAGGGGGTCTCTCCTGGTGATGGTCTCTCAGAATTTTGTCCCTTCACCTCTCTGCCCAGGAAAGGCACCCACACAGTTTGTTGTAAAGGTAATGTTTAACCCAGGGCTCCAAGCCAATCCTGGGCTCTTCGCACAGCTTGAGCACAAATTGTGCCCATGGCAACTACGCAGTGACTCGCTTGGTTGGAAAACTCCCATCCCCAACTTGGAGGCAGCCATGTGGTCCTCTGCTTCTGCTGCTAAAAAGTAATAGATTTTGCCACTAACCCTGTACCTTTATCCTGCACCAAATCCTCCCTGCTTTATAGATGCTGTGTGTCCAGGTGATGCAGATGAGACTTTGGGTTTGATCTGTTGGAAGTGCTCCCTCATGACAATGTTAAACATTTTTTTTTTACCATTTGGACTGTCTTACTAACTCACTCTTTCCACTTTCTTTACTCTTCTTCCTTTGTGTTCCCCTCCCAAGGTCTCAACATCCCTTTGCTGGTAGGTCTTCTCCCCTCCTCCAGATCTCCCTCATCTCTTCTGAATTACACTTTTCCTTAGACTTCCCAAATACTTTCTCTACAATCATATTCATTAACAGACCAGCTCCTTGTTCCATCTCCCACCAGGTAACCATTTCCTAAGCAGGAGATGCAAGGGTAAAAATGGACTTTTCCTAGTTTTGCTGTAGATTTGGGATCTCCAGTTCAGTAGCTGCAGATAACTCCTCCATTCATGCCGCTGTGGTTGGTGGTTAGGACTGTGCAGGCTCTGAAGCCCATCTATCTCTTCACTTCAGATTGTGACCCCATTTTTAGGATGCTGTATGGTTTTCAGGTTCCATATTTGCAAGATGGTATATCTGCTGCCTGGATGGAAGCAGCTGTGGTCCTGGAGAGGGTCCTCTTGGCCTCAAGGTGTTCCTCTTGACTTGCTATTCTCTTGCTATTGCTTTTCCAGTTATGCAGTGAATTAGGAAGGGACTGTTACAACATTCCATAGTGTGCATCCATCCGTCCCCCCTCTATGGATGTGTGGGAGTTTACCATTTTGGTGTACTGCAAATCTGTAAGGAATTGTTGAGGCCACCTTGTTGTTTGTGTTCTCATGAGTGATTTGCTTCCCAGTGCTGTGACCAGAGTAGGGAGTGGCAGAAAGGCAACAAAAAATTACTCTGTGAAGCAGTCTGCTGCAAATCTTTGCAGAGAGTATCCCCCTGCTCTGCCAATAAGAGTCTTCAGAGGCCCCTGCACTGTAAGCTGCAGTCCCTGCGGCTGCAACTCCAGATCTTTGGAGCTTATCGGTAACATATTTGCAAAGCTGCCCTGCTGTGATCACTGATCTCTGCCAGCTTAAATTTTGGGAAATGCTTTACACAGCCTTTCCTCTCCCCTCCTTCAACCCCTGCAGGTCTATGTACAAGAAAAGAAAGATTTAGTGTTTGAGCATAAGCACTGGTCAGCCAATCTGCAGCGTATCTTCTTGAAAACCCAAAACAGGTGTTCTTGGGCCATCAAAGTCTTGAAGCAGTTAAACTTCCTTTCACCTCTGTTGCAGTTCCTTTAAAAGAAATAGAGAGATCTTCAAAAGGTGGAAGGGTGGCAGGCCAGAAACGTAAAGCGTGTGCAATCACTCAGATACAAGTGGCACCACTAAAAATTGCCTTCATATATCAGCTTATGGTTTACACACTGTGGCAGAAAGGACGCTAAAAGGTCAGCAGAAAAAAAATATATATGTCAAGCCTAGAGCTGTGACTCTGAAGGTGTGGAAAGACATGATCTGAGAAGGGTTCTAGAGGGACTGGATAAGTGCTTGATATGGCAGGATTTTTTATTTTATTTTATTTTATTTTTTGCAAGGGAGCTGCTTGCAAACGTCAGCACAGAAGCCAAGGTATATACTTGCAGTAACCTCTTGCTACGACCCCTGGTGACAAGACGGATAGTTCCATTCATCTGTGGGTGAACAGCAGAGGCTCTCTGCATTTTTTACTTGAAGCCCTGGATGAATTTGTTTGCAGAGGGGAATGTCACCGTTGTGAATGCTCTGATCACTCATGTGCCCATAGTGAAGTCAGTGGTAGGGAAGGGGAGGGGGCGGGGGGGGAGAAGGGAGGGGAGGGGCAGAGCGAGGAAAATAGCAAGCTTCTCTCTGGGGGTCTCTGGGATGCCAGCACATATCCAGCAAAACATCTTCAACCAAACATTAATGGAGGATGTGACTTCGAAACAGAGGGATCAGCAAATACACCGTAAATTAATAATGTGCCCTTTAAGTAGCAATTGCTTTATGAAAATTGGTAGGGCTTTATTTCCCCTCCTTCCGCCTCCTTAGAAATAGCTCTGAAATAAGTGGTTCTCACTGGAGTTTTGTTTAAGACTGACCCCTTACTTTATTAACCGTGTAACATTTTAAGGTTGTTTTTTCCTCTCTGTCTCCTCCAGCAAGTCTCTATTGATCACTGTTTACAGTTATAATCCCTTTCAAATTTATCATCCATGACTAACACCACATGTATTGATTAGTGCTGACGGATGTCCCTGTATGGTGTATACCCAGAGTGATTCTGGCCAGTGAAGTACAGTAGATATATTTTTTCTCTCCTTCATTTGCTTTTTATAGCTTTCTGCTCCCCCCTTTTGTTCTCAATCTGGCTAACCTATTTCACAGAAATGCCGTGGGATTAACATGTCTAAATTTAGGACAATTTCTTCATTCCTGATGAGGTCTTTGGAACAGGAAGGAAAAGAATGTGTAGTGGTGGGTTTTGGTTTTCGTTGTTTTCTCCTCAACTGGGAAGCTACTGGAAAGAGACAGGCCCTATAGGAGATCAGATTTATGAGGGACATCCACATGCCTTAACCTAAAGCCTAAAGTAACAAAGATGTAAGGGCTAGGTTTTTTAGGGACAAATTAGATGTCACTGGTGACTAAGGACAAGGTGTCCAAAATCTGGACTAATTATGGAGGTCATTTGTCAACAATGCATTTTTGCTTGCCTGCTGCAACATTTCCTCTGTCTCTTGTTGGCCAGAAATAGAGTTTAAGGTTAATCTCTTTTCTCGGCCACCTTGATTAAACTTGAATTTACAAACTTAAAAACAGACAAATAAACAAACAAAAAAACCCAGTCTCAAATGACCTCAAGGATTTTGGTACAGTAGCAGCGCATATACTTTCTGTCACTTATGTTATTTGCTTCCTAATGGCTTTAGGCAAGCTGCTAAAATTTCTGCATGCCTTTACATTTTTTGTCCCATTGCTTCCCTCCCTGAGAACCCCTACTTTTCAAACGTCTATTGTATGCAAATAGACCTTTCCCTCTACTGCATTCCAAAAGGATATGATTTTAAGTAGTGAAAACTGCATGCTCTTTGAGAGCCCCACTGAGTAGGGACATGTACTCGGAGAAGTAGCATCGCACATGGGCTAACCCCTTGCTGTGATCTGGGGACATTGGATGCTGCTTGGCAAAGTGGGGCTGCTACATGGCCATCATTAGCAGGCACACGCAGCAATTTTGGGCCTGGTAAGTGACTGTGCTGACTTTGTTCGCATTAAACCAAAGGTGTGAACTGCGCATTACAAAGGCTGGGTCCCTTCTAGATTTTAATAATCCATAGATAACTTTTTTTGTGTGCTTTATGCAATAGTTTAAAATACTGTTCCTGTACATACATTTTATTTGGGTGTAATAAGGCAGCAAGTATAAGACACAGTTGTTAAACCTCAGTAAAAAGATTTTTTAATAATCATTTGGAATTTATTTAATATACAACCACTGCCTTATTACATTTAAGTCTTTAGATTTAATAGGATAGTTTATTGTATTATAGCATTACTACTATGATGCTATAGTTATGGTTGAAAAGGCATTTTCATTATAAACTCATTTTGCAGGATGCTTATAACTTCCTGAAGTACAGCACCTCTTTTATTTGAATGTGCAATCGGCACTGTACTTCTTAACTTTTTTCTTTCATCTCCCTCTCCTTCTCAGAAACAAGGACATTTAGATGTTAAAAAAAAAGAAAAAGAAAACCAACAGTTCCTGAGGAGCAGCATTAGAGTAGGGGGTTAAAATGCACCAAAGTAAATTTCAGAGTTAAGAGCTTATGGAACTGTACCCTGATCTATTTGCTGTACCCATGTCTGTTAAAGCTAAAGTTGGCAATTTGCTCAGTAATATGCACACTGTTTTGACAGAGAGGCGTGTTGGCAAGATGTGGTTGTCAGAAGGAACGTTATCACTGAACTCCCAGATTCTTGTGGTCTTGATTGACTCTCTATATTGGTACAACCTGTATGGCAGGGCAGGGACTTTGTGGAGTTTGTTTTCAATCTTATATACAGGGGATGTCAGGAGAGTCTGATAGCTGTGCATGGTGAAGAAGGAATCAAATCTAAGCCCCTGAGTTTGGCGGGAGCACTTGTAGTATCTTGCAGGAGTGATGGCCTGCCCAGCCTCACTGTTTCCTTAGGCTTTTTGGAAGAAATTGCATTTTTCCTCAAGGCTTCTCAAAAGGCAGCTGCCCCTTGCTTGGGCCACCCATCTATCTGTGGCAAAGGAGCTCTTTGCTTTGATTTCTTTTGTTTGCCACAATAAACTTTATAGATATCACCCCTGAACTGGATCTTTTGTGATGGAGGATAATGAAATATAAATCATGAACCCAGCTAATATTAAATATGTAACGTTGGTAGCTACATGGAGAGGCAAGTTGCCCCAGGGTACCCCTCTAAACACTGCTGCAAACCAGCCTCTGCCTCACCACCGAAGGGAGAACATGACAGTGGTCTGTGCCATCCTTCATGGTGCAGTTTGTTCCTGTTCTTCCTTTAATCACCTGTGAAATGAGTAGGAATGCTGATATCTGAACATATTTACAGCTCAAAGTAAATCTGGTGTAGATGAAAGAGGAGACCTGACATCCTGAGTTTCCAGATATTATAAACTTGGGCAGGTGCCATGAATGAGTTTCTTTATGACCTTAAAACCAAATGCAGTGGAGGGTGGGTGGGTCATTAGTTTTTCCTAGGTTTGTTGTGTCCCTTTATGAAGTGATTGGTTGGCTCAGGAAAAGTCCATCTCCCCGTCTCCCTTGCTCCCCCCGCCCCCTCCCCCCCCAATATTCTGATTCTCTTCCATGTGTGCGTGTGTTTCTCCTTCACCTTGAAGGCAAGCAGAGGTTTGTCTGGTGAGGTGCTCAGGATGGGACCAGGGGTCAGTGTACTCACAGGGGATGAATTGGGTTAATGACCAGGTTTTATGATGAACAAACAGGACCTGCCTTCAGCAGGGCTGACTCCAGGAAATGGTGCAGTTTTCAGTGCCTTGCCTCTGAAAGTGTGAGCAGCGCACACAGTGGTGACATCCCCAGTGGCCATGCGGGTTTGCTCTGGTGTCACTGTGTTTGACCCTTGCAACTTCACGTAGCTTTAGTAAATCTAATATTTAATTGCTCTCTGGGCTGAAAACCACTTGTAAACAAACCCATAGTTAAATAAATAAATGCTGACAAAGAAAGGCTGGAGACACAAAAAACCCAAACAGGAGCACAACTCTAAACTGCCCCATAAAATCTGTGTAAAGAGAGAGTGTCTTCCTGTGTTGCAACAGCAGACTTTTTGCTTTTCCACAGGCTGAGTTTACATGTGTAACTACTTTCCTTTATTTCAGTTCTGGCCCAGAAACTACTGGTGGAGTGGCACTGAGCAGAGGGTTCTTTTGGTTTGGTTTTTAATAATTATCACCAGACTTAGGCAAATTTCTCTTTTGGTGCTGGGAAAATCCATGCAGGAAAAGGGACATGTGCCTCTGCTGCAAAGGGCGCAGCCTGTCCCTGCTGGTGTAAAACTGGGCCTGAGCAGTAACTGCTAAGCAGAAAGCTACTTTTTAAAAGCACACAGAGTTTTGGTAAATCTCTTCTAGTTGTATGCAGCAAAGCAGTCTTTTTGCTTATACCTAAACATCAAGTCTTGCCTAAAAACGTAAATAGAGATCAGTGTGCATTTACCAAAACAGAGTTGTTTAAATACTCAGATCTTCTACACCCAAATAATGCATTCTGGTTTTAGAAATGCTAATAGTTTCCTCAAATAAAAAGTGATTTCCTTGCTTACCCTCAAGTCAACCTTACTGGGGAAAAAACAACAACAACCCCTCCCCCCCCCCAAAAAAATCAATCAAACCCCAAAATGCACAATGTATCAAAGATCCTGTAGCCCTCTGCCTTGAAAAACCCTGCAGCCATGGGAAGGCTGAAAATGAAGGTCGTCTTCTAGGAAAAACAGATAAACTAGGCACACTTCTGTGGGGCAGGATTTAATTTTCTGTGGGTTATCCTCCCCATGTAGTTTTGTGCTGCAGCAAAACCTTGTGCAAGGTCCTTCTAGCGTTTCACAAGTGCACGTCCAGTAACCACAGTGGTAGCCATTGCCTCCATTCAAAAGAGAAGCAAATGCAATTATTGAAAAATAGCAGTCACAAATAGACTTGTTAAATGAAAGATGCTCAAGTAGAGAGGTCTGAGCAGCTCCTGAATTTTCAGAGAACTTGTAATGCATTACTATTGTTTCAACGCATTCTATTATAGGGGTTTTGGCTATACAGGTAGACTGACCCCCTTTGCCAGTTTGAATTTTCCAGTTGTTTTTCAGTAGTTCTGGTTTAGGTTGCTAGCAAATGAGTGCTATCAATGGATTGATGAGTATTGTGAAGAAATAGGAAGTTTGTCTCCTTGATTTTTTTTGGACTGTGTTTTAGTAATAACAAATACTTAAAAAATCTTGAAGATATAAGAACTGGATTTTTTTTATTTTTGTGAGGATCATTTAAAAATATCCACAGGTTCATTTTTTGTGTAATGTCACATGACCTGGCATGCTTCAGATTGTAGTTAGCCACTTTTTGGTAGAACTCTCTTATGGAAAAATGTGTGCATGTCATTTTAAAATCATATTCAAACATATGGAAGAATCCTTTGTGCTTGCAAAATGTGGAAATCTGGTCAGAAATGGGCTAGCTTTTCCTTAAGAACAGTCACTTTTGGCTGAATATGTAATTGAAGCAGAGCTTGATTTTTGGAGAGAGCAATTCATCTAGCCTAGGTGACATTTCTTGGTTGGGCGGACTTGTTTTGAAATTTACAATAAAACAAAAAAGAGGTGAAGTGAAACACCTCCCTTGGATTTGTTTTTCTGATAACGAAGTCAACCCTAGACTTAGAAATCTCCCAGGATTTTGGACCAGTTCCAGCAGCTAGAGGAGGCTCTGGTAATATGGATATTAAATTGCAGATCGCTGGGGATAGTGCAAATGCTGATTGGGAAAAGTCTGCAGTGGCTTCCTTGGAAGGAGGACTGATTTTCAAGTAATTTGTACGAAGATGGCTTAAAGTCCCTTGCTTAAACTGTAGCATCAGGGGGAAAAAAATATTTTTCTCCATGTAAAAGAAAAAGCCCTCCTGATCATAATCATCTAGACTTTTGTGTCTTCTAACGGTAAAAAATTTTGTTTATTTTCAGATACCAGCCTGGTAAGCTTATTGGTTTTCCATGTGGTCAGAAGACTAATAACCTCTACATAGTTCGGGCTCGAATGGATCTTCTTACAGGTTCTTATTTTTTATTCTGTTGGGAAATGCATTTTCACATATTTGTCCTGTGTATCTTTTCTTTTCACTTCTTTTCTTCCTTTTTTGTCTTTTTTTTTTTTTAACCTCAGCGGTAGCAATTCTGCTGCTATTAGCAAGATGTCTATTATAGTGTCATTAAAAAAGCTATAGTCAGAGCATGGAATGACTCACATCATGGAGGAGTTAATAATTCACTGTAATAAAAGTATAAAGTTTTATGATAAACCACTCTCAGGGGAGTTAAATATAATCCTTAGCGGGTCACACACTGACTACAAAGCTTACATTTGTAATGGTAATTTGAATTTACTACATCGCCTTTAGTTTTTAAGCGTTTGTATGTCATTAGACCTTATAAATTGATTTATATATTCAACTCCAGTATAATTCTACATAAAGGTACAATAAATTTTATGGATTATAGATATGGCATCTAAAACAGTTTAGAAAAATAATTTTATTAAATTCACTTAAACGGCAGTGATGAACAGCAGTGAGGATGCCAGGGTATCCGAACTTCTGAGAACTGCACAAGGCAGGGAGGGAGCTGCAGATGCTGGTGGAGACAGAGGGAGGGGAAGGGGCTGTAACTTGTCACCCAACTTCTCATTAGGGGCTTCAGTGACACCAAGTGCTAAAGTTTTGCACAGCCACAACTGTAATTGAGCAGGACCCATGTGCTGCTCCAAACCTCAGTCTTGACAATGGGACCTTTTGGCTCCCCATGAAGAGGCTCCAGGGCCACCCTTAATACTTTGTTGGTGACGTCACTCATAAAGGTACAAGATTACCTGCAGGAAAGGATTCTGTTGCTTGTACCATACATAAACAAGTAACTTTTTTTTTTTTTTTTAATTTGGAGGCAAATCAGCTTTCTATGGTATGCCTTTGCCTGGGTTGGCTTTTGAAAGATGTCTTTCCTTAGTGCTTTGCCTCCTCTGAATTCATTATCAGAAACACCTTGTGAAAAATGAAGAGATCCTCTTTGTTCCCCCCTCCCCCCCCAGCCTTGGATTCAGCAAACATATCATAAGAGTAACCATTAAAAAAGGGCCATTTTAAACATTCTGTATTGGTATAATTTCAGCAAAGCTGACTGTGAGCAAGTGACAGTCGGCATTTTGCTTCTTACATGGCAGATCCTGCTCAGACCCCTCATCCCATGAAAACTTCTGTTTGCATTCCCAAGCATGTTAGCAGTCCCTGAAAACAGTGCAGGATACAGCTCAAAAACACTTGATAAACTTTACCGTCTGTTTCTTAAGTGGTTTTAAATAGTCAACCAGCATTTTAATGCTGCTTTTCCTAAAGCCGGTGTAATTTCAGTGCTGATCTTCAAAACCCTTTTGTCTAATCCGGTATGTAATCTTTCCCATAACAAAACTTAAAAAGATCCTTGTACTCCCTAGTGGGCAGTTATCATTGTATTCCCCATCGCACTCACACATTAGCAAAGCTTTATCCCATCATCGTTTTGTTTTTGAAAGCATTGAGGTAAATCTCAGGTGGCATCCTGCACTCAGTGGGTGTGTCGCTGATTAAATGACCCAGCCAGCTGGACAGGTTTATGTACAATTTACTGGAAATGTATTAAATGTGTCTCGGGAAGTGATTCTTTAAAATGTTCTCACTGCCAGTGCAGTAAAGATTAAGACCTTGGCATGAAACAGAGAAAAAAATTAAATAATTTTCAGAAGCTTGATGTGAAATAATGATACTAGATGTAACTTAAAAGTCACCAAAGGATGAACATTTAGGCTGAATTCCTACTCTTCCTTTGATTAATTCCCATAATAATTCAGGGGTCTCTGAAACTTGCAGGCTGAATTTCAGCCCTGGCACAAGCATGCTGAGTCCTGCTTTATCCCTATCAGTCAGTTTGCTCAGACAAATGCAGGATTACATAAGCAAAACCAGGACTTGCAGGTGGGCAAGCTCCTGGGAAAATAAACTCTGTTATTTTCACATAATTATTTTTGATATTCCAATTCCTCTTTTTATATTCATTGGCTTAAATATTGTGAAGACAGCATTTGCGCTACCTCCTGGATTTTATTTGTGCCTGAATTTCATAAGCCAGTGAAGAGGACTTTACCACCATCTTCTTGCTTAATATATAGCTAGCTTTAAATGTTATTGCACGCAGAATTTTTTTTTTTTTTATTTGCACCTTTTGTATCCGTCTGTACTTCATCGTGATTGCCTTGTTCAGTTGCATCAGAGCACAAAGAGGCAGTGTTGCTGGAGTTTTCCTTGGCATGAAGGGGTAGGCGAAAGGGCTTGTCTGCCACAGCAATGAGGCTTGCCTGCCTTTTGCCTTTTGAAGCACCTCCATCATTCTTGACATAGATAAGAGTGATCAGAACAAATGCAAAAAGTGAACATATAAACCATCTACCCCCGAACAGCAAGGTTGCAATGGGCGGGAAATGGCAGACGGTGCTATGGGGTGCATGGGATGGCTGTGGGTGCACCTGCATCGAGGGGATGGGCAGCTGAGTGGCTTGGAGCACCTTCTAATTTCAGCATCTAAAATTATGCCAGGATAAACTGCTTTCTGCGGTATCCTTGAACATTTGCTCCACAGCAAATAAAGGCATTAAGTCTTTCCTCCTCTTCCAAATACACAATTTAGAAATAAAAGGTAATAACTGACGATATACAAACACTGAAATTTCCATTCTTCACAGATTAAATTATCCTTGCTGCAGATCGTGAAAAAAGCCATTAGTGAGAGAGAAAGGAGGGCGGAGGGGGGACTTTGTCTAGCAACAAGCAGTATATTCTGTGCTTTAATAAGAGGGAAGCTGCCGGAGAGCTGCAGGATTTAAAATCACTGTGGACACTTCAGGCTGATTTTTGCTGGGGCAGGATGAGTGCAGGGGGACAGAGGCGGGAGAGATGGGGAGCCAAGCTGGCAGTGACTAGGGTGCCCTCCTTGAAGTTTCAGAAGTTTGTAGTCCTTGGGGTTTTTTTGAAGAGCATTTTAGCCCTCACAGACAGGTTCTCAGTCATACTCATGTCTTCAGGCCCATTTTGAAAAAAAGATTTCAACTCATGTTTAACGAGTCAATAGTAATTATTGTTTAGTACTGCTTTATAGACAGGCTTATGGAATTAAACAGAGTTGTTAGAATGTCTTTACAGCTGGCGAAGAGTTAATGACTGCAAGTTGAGATGGAATAGTTACTGCCTAGACTGATTCACTATTTTATTTCTGTGATGTTTGAAAATCTAATAAATCATTTTACTTTTATCTTGATAGTTAGTTCTTTCATTAGGAAAATTAGAGACTTCATTATAATGTTTATCATGAGCTGGAAGGTTTTTTTCTAAATTTTTTTTTTTAATTTTAGGATTACACAGTTCAGTTTTGCCAGGTTTTCATTTTCTTTATCAAGTTTTCATTTTCTTTATCATTCCTATGTGAATTCAGCAGCAGAGCGCTGGCCTGGATCAGACAGCACAACAGACCTGGGGCCTGCTTTGGAGATGCCACCCAAGCTATTTACCTTGATTTCCTGGGGAGCTGGAGATGTTTTGGAACATCAGGCTGTAAGCTCTTTAGACTCTTAAATGCACAGATTTTGAGACTAGAAGGGACCATAAAGATCTTTTACTCTCAGTTTCTGGAAAATTCAGATGAAAAGTCCCCACCCAGCAACAAGCGAGACCCTTTTATTCCCTCCAATGTAGTGCTGAACATTTGCTAGATACGCTCTAATTTGGCTTGAACATGCAATTTAACCTTCCCTCTTGTGCAACATGTTGGTTTTTGCTAAGAAAACCTGCAGTGATGCAGCTTGCAGTATTTATCAGTCTGTTAGAAACAGGACTGGGAACCACCTACCCATTTGAAATATGCTGTGCCATGCTCTGCAATGGCTGACCTGGGCTGATGCTTGTGCTCACTTTTGACCCAGTTTGGCTGTCAGTTAATAGCGAAGTGAGAGGGCTCACTCGCTGCTATGTGTCTCGGCTGCCATCTGGTTTGGTGGTTTGCCGTTAATATGGATTTACAGGGTGGGCACAAGAGCGAGCCAAAGGAGCTCTTCACCTGGAGCAGGGCAGTGTGAGTGGGGCAGGTCTAAGACCCGTTCTTGCTCCCTGTGGTAAAATCTTTCACTGTTACTACAAATGCAGGGCTTCCCTATATCCAGCTACAAGGAATGTCACAAGGCACTGCCTGGCTCCAATGTAGTGAATGTTTGCAAGCCCATTTCAGTTCTCAGTGCTAATTATGTTTGTTTGAAAATGCTTAATGTGGTTGTACAGAAGGAAAAAAACCCGCAACAAAAAACAATACAATTGTCTGGAAGATGCTCCTTTACCCAATGCAGCATTGGTAAGCTATATATGCACCTCTTAGGCTGATTACTTCTACAATTCATGTGCTTGGGGTTTGTGATTCTGTAATCATCCATGCATTGCAAAACATGCAGCATATACAGAGAAGTGTCTATAACATATTTTAAAAGGAATTCTTAACTAAGCTTTGACCTTGAGACACTCTGAAGGTGAAGAGGATCAATTATAGATAAAAGGAGGGGAGCTCTCAGAGGACTTGCATACCTAAGACTTTCTCTAGGTACAATTCTAGATCTGTATTTATTGGTATTTATCTTTCCAAAGCTCAGGCAAGTAGAGATGCTGTAATTGATTTTATTTGAAAGTGAGAGATGGGGCCAAGGGACACCTTTTTGGTCTTCTGCTTTTACTTTTCAACCCATATAAAATGAGCATTTGTGATAGAGGTGTTTAATGACAGTCACATTTTTTTTGGCCAAATATGTCAATGGGAGCCACCAGTAAAGCAAACTCCACCTCTCCTAGCTTCAAGTGAGCTGGTAAAGATCCTTATCCTGCCAACTCATTCTTAATTGGCCTATGTTATAAGAGGATTAAAACTAAAGGCCCGATTCATATAAAATGTATGTTCTGTATATGTGTCTATGTGTGTAGGGGCTTTTCCTGCACTCCAGCTAAAAGTGCAGAAGGCACATTAGCTTTCCAGTGCGTCTTTCTCAATGTACTCCTTCCCTCCTTTTCCTGAGTCACAACTGACCTCCCCTTCTGGGTTCTTCTGTGAGTGAGTAAATAGGAGTGTGCAGTGTAAACTTTCTAGACAAAAAGCAAAGTTTAGACAATATGTGAAAATGTCTAAATAAAAGCTAATGGCTTTGTGTCAGCAGTGCTGGCTTCTGTTATCTGATTGATTTTTAACAAGCCACTGGCTTACTAGACAGATTTTGAAAGATCTTTGATGGCTCTGTTAGGTGTGCAAAGCCTGCAATTTGAAAATTAAAAATATAATGAAAGATGAAAAATAAAATAATGTTAAATAGTTAATGTGCAGAAGAAAAGAAATAGAGGTGAATGGTCCATTTGATGTTGAGATTCATGCAAAGCCCAAATATGAATAATTTTTTTCCCCTTCCTATCCTTCCAAATTCTCAGTTAATAACTGGATGTCTAAATGCATTGACATTTATTAATGCAATTACTATCTTTCTTTTTTTGCTAGAAGTAGTTTCCCGTGGTGTGTGTGTGGTTTGTCTTTTTTTTTGTGTGTGTGTGTCTGTGAAGACTTTTGGGATATAGTTTATATGGGTGACTGTACAGTGTAAAGCTGAATCATGCCCCATCTGTTGTGAAATACTTGTAGGTATTAGAATGATCTCCACTACAAACACTGCAGAGTCAAGTTTTACTAGAAGGGGTTCAGTCCAATTTGGTTGAAACCATAGGTGGTCTCCAAACTGGTTGTTTTAAGATACTGCAAGAAGGCTCCGTCTCCAGTTGTTGCTACACCTTGTCTTGGGAGCCAGGCTGCCATGCTTTGATTTTTTTATTTTTTAGTTATTCCCAAAATAATCCTGCTTATGCATGGATCCTGGCTGCTTCCCACCTGCTCTGTGGTGGTGGTAGGGCCACAGCCCTCAGTGGTGCTCAGCACCACTGGGGAGGTCTCTGCTTCTGCAAAGAAAACAAGCAACTAGGTTTCCACGTGCAATGCCAGCCCAGCGCTAACCATATGGTGTTTTCTGTGTAGGTAAAAATTATCCTCTAGGGGAAGGAGAAGTGGCCTCCGGTCCACCTTCAGGATCAGAATCTGATAAGCAGTTTCAAATGTCAGTGGCCTGTTGTTGGTAATTAAATTGTAATGACAGATCCGTGCTGATACTATCAAGGTGCTTTTGTCCTGGGAACCCTGCATTAAGAGGAGCCGCAACAGCAGTTTTGCTTGTTACCTCTTCCTACTATTACAGTTAAATAGTTCATGGCCATCAGCTTCCTGGAGAAGGAATGTGTACTGTTGCCTGCCTGTGTGGGTTTCACGCAGAATTGGCAGAAATGTGAGTGTATCTTAAGTATTTGAATGTTCAAATGTTTGTTAGCCCCAGCTAACCAGCATTCCTGGTAGCAGGCCCTGTAGGCACAGATTTGTTTGTATATTTTTACATCCAGGCCTGGAGCCTTTAAAATATATCTGTTAACTTCTGGAGAAAAGAAGGAAATGTCTACAGAAGGGCTAAAGTTCAAAATGAAGGCGCTTGGTCAGAGAAATATCAATATGTAGCTGTCAGAAGAACTTACATTCTGAGCCACAAAAACTTTTTTTTTTTTGGGGGGGGGCAGTTCACCTTGTTCCATTATAAATGATTAAAACCACACAATCAGTCATGGAGATAACAAGAGCAGCTGCCTTCTTAAAAACAAAAACAATTGCTTTATTCCCATATTGATGCTTGTGCCCTGAAAAGACGTGAAATGAGAATGTTTCAAATGTTTTGGTGAGTGAATGCCTTCAAAGAAGTTTTGGAGCCCTTTTCCATCCTGTTCTGTAGAGGTCAGCAAGTTTGAGGAATTACAGGCACTAAGTGAAAATGAAAACATCAAGAGGCTTGCTGTCTATCACAAGTATCACTAAATCTTTTTGAACAACCCTGGGCAGTGAATTATGGAAGCATGGAATTGACTTACAGTTTATTTCTAGTAACAGTCAGTTACTATGTCAAATCTAAAACCATTCAGAAAAGCCTATAAAAATATATGACAAACTAACCAGCAACCTCTAGATCTTTTTACATGTGTATGATTTTAAAGAACGCCTTGCTAGCACTTGTGGAAATGAACAGACAAGATGTTTTCATGAGGCTATTTTGTTGGGATTTTTTTGGTTTTTTTTTTTTCGTCCTCCTCGCTCATGTTGTTTGGCATCACAGAAAGCCTCTGGAGTAGCTTTGCTGGAGGAAGACAATATGGTGTGTAGGCAGGGGAACGGTACAGCTCTTGCTCCTGCCTCCCTCAGTGGTGCTCTTCCCCCATACCCTGTGCACTGCTAGTAAATGCTGTCTTAACAATCCCCCAAACTTTATTTTGAGGGACCTTATGGACACCTGTGAACATTTTAGCAAAGGTATTGCACCAGCCATGGCTCATCCCAAGGTAAGAGACAGGAGATGTCCCATGGGAAGGATGCTGGCTCAGTGTGGAGCTGATAGACCTGGATGTGCAAGGGTCCATGAGGCTGCCCTGGTACCAATGGTCCTGCTGCGTGGCTGAGAGGGGAGCTAAAGTCTTGGGTGTTTGAGTGACCTTGTTGCTTGTATACAGGCCAGGTATGAAGTTTTCTTCTGGCTGCTTAAAATGAAAATTTATGAGTGCAGGTGCTCTTTCTAAAAGCTGGGGAGGATGTCAGGTTAGAATGGTGTAATTGTCAGGCAGCTCAGTGGTCCAGTGTGCAGAAGGTATTTCAAAACAGCACTGTTGCGTACCCCCTGTGGTTTGGGTCTCCACCTCAGATTTTCTCCAAGAACACTCCTGGGAACTGGCAATTCCTTAAATGTGCTGTCAGATCTGAAATGTTGGTTGGCTGATGTTGTGATGTTTCAGGAGAGACCCTTCTTTTGGAGGCAGTAATGCTGGAAAATAGCTCCTTAGCTCAGGTGCTTGATCTGAGCTCCTGTCTCTCCTTGGGCTAGCTTCCTAATTTTAGGGTGAACAGGACCATTTGGACCTAATTCTCTCAGTCTTATTGATGGAGTCTGGGGATAGCTCCACAAAAACAAGCAAAGTGAAATTAATGTAAAAATATGAAGCAATGCAAGGCATTAGATAAATCACTGTCTAGATACTATTGTGACAGGCAGTCTGGTATTTGCCAGCTGGGTGGATCTACAAGAAGGGTATTTGGCTAATCATTTGAGGGAATACCCTGAAGAGACCAAATAGGGAACAGATCTTTCAAAGCTATCTTTTTGGGTTTTTTTTCTGTGTAAGTGGCAGACAGGATTAATATGTTTAAACATTTGCCACTGCAAGAATGGATGCAAAATGTCATGACTCAGGATAGCCATTTTGCTTTCGTTGTGGTGCTTGTGCTGGGAAAGCATCCAAAACCAAGTTTGTCTTGTAAGAAATGATTTCAACATCGGTCCCCTGGTAATTGTATTTTAAAACTAACACAGCCTAATAAACTTTCACTCATGAAACCATCAAAGTTGTGTTTACTAGCAGAACACTTGGGTCAATAAAAATACTCTACACACTAGGATTTGGGATTTTATTATTTTGCATTTATTGAGAAAAAAATTGCAGAATAAAGTGGGGCCACGAATAAAATACTCCTATACACTCAGAATATAATACAAAATGTAATTAGGCAGCACATTGTTAAAAGTCAGTACCAAAATCTAACAATATGGTGTCACCAATTGTAAGCGTGTAACTGTATAAAACATAATTGTCAACTATTGAGAAAAGATCTCATTTTGATAACACATATTGAGATTGGAAGTGTGTTTGTTAATGAGTGGTCTGAAAAATACTTATGGCTCCAGGATGCTTGACAGCTCTAACTGCAACATTGGGCTGCACAGTCAAAGAACAGCGAGTTAGAAGGAATACAAACAAAACATAAGCTTTTTTAGGAGTGAAGAAACAGGGATATTTATGTTTAAGGAATCTGTCAAAATCACAGTTATCCTGCCCAGATATTAGCTCCTTATAATCAATAGATTGTTTCACTGTGATTAATTTCTATTAATTTATATTATATATGCAAAGTTTGGCTTTAAAGCTGTTTTTTTCAGAGCTGTTCCTGATGGCCTCACCTTCATGTCTGTGCAGAGGGCTGAGGACAGAAGTGTTTTGCTCGTCTGGATGTGGGTCTGGATGAGCAGCTCTTCTTGCCCGCTTTTACAGGTTCTCAGCATAAACCAGTCAGGATCTCAGTTATTCCCTTGCTGGGATGGGCTATTCCTTCCCTAGCTGGATGCATGTAGCTCTGCTTCTGCAAAGCAGGAACTTGGGACTTCAGGGCCATCACCTCCTGGGTATGGCATTGCCACATGCAGACCTGGGATCTGGTGGCTGCTGGATACAGCTGCAACAGAAATATTATGTACGCCCAACATTTCATCGTGCTCCCTTCCACAGCTTTATGTGCCTGCTGAAGTTGTGCAAAAAGCCAATATTTGACACAAACCAGCAAAGCTATATAAGTTGCACTAGCAGGTTGCACACCTTTTATTTCTGATCTGTGCTCCTTTTATTTTCTTGGTGAGAGATTAAGAAGGTATTGTGAAGGTTATTCTGGATGCCACAAAAACTCCAGGTAGCATTTTGCAGTGAATTTCAAAATTTTTGAGTAGTGTTATGCTGGTAAACTCAGATTTGAACTCCCATGGCAAATATTCTGTTCCCTCATTATCCCGTGTGTTCCTGAAACTCAGCACAACCCATTGTGACTTGTTTTCTCTGAGGGAGTGATTACATGTGGTGTAGTGGTGTTGTTTGTTTGTATGTGTGGCAGTCATATAAAAGCTGGTCTCTGTTATTTTTCAGAGTATTTGTAGCAGCTGCAGAGGAAATGTCCATGTTGCTCTGTGTTTTAGAAATGAGGCTGGGAGTCTGTTGATGCCTCTGGAGACCGCTGGCAACGCTGACGTCTTCAGGTGGCACTGTGCAGAGACTGAGCTTACTGCTGTCCAAGGAAGGAAGCAGGTGGTAGGCTTTCCGCCCCTTCACTCTGTACCCCAAACCCAGAAGGAATAGTGACTAGTTTGGACTTTAAATAGGTAAAAGAAAATACCTGATTTTGCATTGCCATATACTTGCTGCTGCAAAGACTCCATTAGTTGCTGTGCCTGGTGCCACAACAACCCACAACAGAGTGGTACTAGAAATTTGTTTCCAGGTCACCTTCAGAGCATTGGCTTTAACCAAAAGGCAGGGAAGGCTGAGCTCTGCCCTGGCTGGAAACAGGCTGAAACTCCTCTGGTGTCCCTGGGGTTATAGCTGCTCTCTGTGCACCACACCAAAATCGGGGGTACTTTGCCAAAATAATAGAGGGTCTGGGTTCTTTCCCTCCTTTCTGCTTCCTCACTGAGTCCCCTGTACATTTCATTAGCAGACTTTTAATGGAAACTTTTGGAAGGAAGGGGTTGCATGCTTTGATTACACAGTTGAAATCACCAGTTTTATTGCTTTTAACATCAAGCACTTTTTGTTTTCTTGGTCATTAACCTTAGTAGAGCAAACCTTGCTACAAGGCTGACCTGCATACAGTATTGTGTCTTCTTAGCTTTTCTCAACGTATGACGTATTTATCTTGCAAATGTACGTTTTCTTCTATTTTATCTTTGTTTTCTTTTAAAACGCTATTTAGCCATTGGTGAGTTGAAGCAATTGCCGTATAAATACCATATACAGAAGTCTGCTCAGACTTGGTGCTTCTTAGTTATTGTGGTGCAGCAAATTTCCAAATCCTGTTGCCTGCCAGCACCTCGATAGAAGGAGCCTCTGCTCTAAGCAGGTTGAAGGGTGCAGTCTGGTGTGCCTGGGTTTGGCACTGCACAGTGAGCTGCAGTGCATCCCACTTAAGCAAGAGGTGTGCTGGAGTGTTTGGGAGCATCTTCTAAATTAGGGGGTTACACCGGGGACCAGAGCCACCAAGGAGCAGCTGTCTGGACACTGCCTTCCTCCTCCCCTCACCCGCTCTGAGCTTTTGTTTCGGACTCGTAGCTTCACTCAGCTGCATCTGTGGGATGGCCAGGGACACTGGGGGCTTAATGGGAAGTTGTCAGAAATAATTGCGCTTATACCATTTTGTGCTGTCAGAGTGGAAGATGTTAAACTCTCTGTGAAAGCTGGATGTGAGCAGGGATGGACAGTGGTCTTTGGACCATTACAACCTACTTCCTCTAATTTTTAAAATTTATATACTTTGTAATGCATTATTAATTTTCTTGTGAGTGATATGACTTTCAAGGCTATCAAGGGACTAATCTATTTTTTACATGGAGTAGAGAAGGATTCTAGGTTTGTACAAATAAAATACTCCCTGGAAGCAATACAACTGAAATGATATCTGCAAACATCATGGCTTTACCTCTCTTCTGAGCAAACATAGTCTCTATAGAAAGTTAACACTTTAATTAGACAGAATTTCAAATGATTGTGCATATCTGCTATTAAGTTAAAGCATTTGTATCCTTCTTCATGAAGATTACTTTCTTTGTGCAGGACTGAGCTTGGTATATTCAGGAAGAGATATCCAAATCCTTAGTTTAAAGATATTTGGGAAACACACATGATTAAATAATCACTGGAATTAGCTGAAATCCAAAAGTTGGGTTGCTATGGGTATAGTATATCTGCTTAATTATACCTGATTGTTCCTTGCCTGCAAGAAAAATTATGTGTGGTTGCAAAGTTTTAAATATGCTTTTTTTCAGTGGAACTACAGGTATAATGGCTTCATTGGTCTAGGTGTGGAGATAATTTTGTTTTTTGGATGTTAAAACAGTAGTGGATATGTGCACATTTATTTAACATAAAATCTGATGGAAGTAAATAAGATCCAGCAAATATTTATTTGGAAGTTGGGTTTGACCTCTAGAATTATGTTAACAGAAGCTTTAGTGTACTGAACTAGACTTTTTTTAACGTTTGAAAAAAAATTGCATGAGTGCACTAAGATAGTCTTTACTGAAGAGTCAAGTGCAGACAAGGAATGTGGTGTGATTAAAACGTGCCATTGCAAGAACAGTGAATATTTTTTAATGATTCACATTTCATGGATATCCAGTTCACAATTTATCTACTTTTTGTTGGGTGCTATTAGCTACAAAGCCCAACACCAGACTGACTGCTTTAGAGGGAAAATAATGTTTGTTTTTTCATCTCCACCATCTATTTCCTCCTCTACACCATGTGAATTTCCTATCACTGAAAAAAACTGCAGGTACCTCTGTGCAGAAATGTGAAAACCTGGTAGGTGCAAGGTGCAGTGAGAGCTCTCATTGGTGCATCTGATATACCAGGATGTACCTGTGGCACTGAGATAGCACCAAGTGTCAGATTAAGTCTTGTTGGAATAAAGATATCTGAGCTGGCTGCAGAGTTTGAATCTTTCAGTACTGAAACCACAAATGTCCAGTGCTTGCACTGAGGAGGTAGCTTAGCTATGTGCTCTCTGCAGTTGCAAAGGGTAAAGCAAAGTTTCTCCCCAGCTTTTAGGACCTGGCAAGTTCTGAACTTCTGCTGGAGAAGTACGCAGGAATCACCGTCGATCTTTTCATACGTCTGTGAATGTCAGAGGTAACACACCTGGGAAAGGCAGGACAGTTGTTTCTTAAGGCTTTCTTCTTGGAGTCTGAACTGTGTTTGGTGCATCTGAGAAGAGGTTATGGTGGCTACCTGGACTTGTTGAGCACATGTTATAAATTAAAGCATCTTTCCATGCCGGCTACAAGTCAAATCTGCTGGTACATTCCTCTGTGGAGCTACCTCTGTGGGCAGGAGCTTGTCTGGAACATATAATCTGCCCACCTCATCCCACCCAGACCCGGCATGAGAGAACAGGAATTGCCATACAGCAATTTTCAAGGCTGTTTCATGGTGCCAGGACTTGATCTGCTATCCTGTTTGCAGACTTCCCACAGCCAGAGCTTCATTATCTAATGTTTGGGTGGTTATTGTCATATCCATGGCAGTTAAATAATATGTGCTTTAATGGTGGGCTTATGTTTGGCGGTGCCAGAGGGAGGCTTCTGTTCTACACCGCCATGTACCAACATAGTTGAACAATTCCTTTTTATGCTTTGCAGCCTAGCCTAAGTCCTTATTGTGTGGGGGTGGTGTGCCAAGCACTCCACTGGCACAAATTAAGCCAACACAGCTGATTACAGGAGGATACCTGCAGAGTAGGGGAATCTCTGAGTGATAATGCCCAAAGTCATGTTCTTATCCCCTGGGGGTTGGTGTGTGATAATGCTCAGCATCAGAAATGGCTTCTTGGAGACATTGTGTTTAGTAATCATTGCAACCTTGAGCAGTCCTGCATAAAAAAGTGCTCTCTAGGTATCACAAAACACAAAGGTGACTCCAAACCACCACTGCTTCCAGGGACAAGCAGTGGCAAGCACTGCTCAAGCCTCAAGCCAGGGTGTGTACTGGGCACTTTTTGACTCTTCAATTCCCCTTCATGGCCATGTGGGAACCTTTGGCCTCCTTTCTAGTTTTTGTGGTACGGTTCATCCTGTGCAGGACACACTCATTGCTCAAAAGTGTAGAAAGTTCCAAAAATTTTGTTTTCTCTCCTGATGGGTCCTACTGTAAATGCCTGAGTGGGCCCTTTGGCTAGGTCTGTGTGCAGTACTGTTCTTAGACTTGTTATCTCATTGTATGTTATGAGCAAGGATGAAAGAGCAGGACCATCCAGAAAGCTCCAATCCCACCTGCCTGTTGAAACCTGAAAAAAACAAGTTCTAAAAGACAAAAAACCTCAAAGACTCTGTAATTAGTACCATATTGTGAATGAGTTACCCAAAGTTTGCTTGGAGTGGTAGCACACCCCAAGAACTTGCATGTCTTGCACCCAGCTCTGAAACCGACTTTCTCTGTGGCCCTGGGCAAATCACTTAACTCCCTGTTGCTCGTTGAACTGCAAAGGGGAGATAATGATTCCTGCCTACCACGAGGTAGGCTGTGGCAAGATGAATTAGCTGTTGGCTTTTAAAGCACTTTAAAGATGTACTGCAAGGCATTAAGAGCACTTGTTTTTATGAAGACAGTAATGGTTAAATGATAATTCTGTGCTCTTGCTGAATTTTTTAGTTTTAAAGTGTGAGTGTTATGCTTCTACAATATGCTATTAATCCAAACAAATTACAAAGCCTTTGTGCGATATGTGAGAAAGCCTATGAATTTACCTTTCTGTAGCTGTAAATACAGCAGAAAGGATTTGAACTTCCCTTCTCACCTCAAAGCCTCTGGCAAACTGGTCACTGACATAATAAATATTCAGCATTTAATAATGCTTCACTTTTCCTCTTTAAACCATTAGTTGTTTCCTGCTTGACTAAGAAGAACTTCAAATTCAATTCATTAACATTTCTTTAAATAGCTCTCTTAACAATGCAGGTTTGGTTTCCGTGTTATGTTCTGTCACTAATAGTGGTTTTTACTTCTAACCTGTTATTAATTAGAAATAAAGACTGGATCTCTTTATTTCTGAATTAGTTTTAGCACTTCTTTCCTTGGATGCTGAAGAGGGTCTTTCTTTAAGCCTAGAGTGTCATGTTATGTAATTGTTCCTGGGGTAAATAATTTAGCTGGTCAGAGAAAGTGCACTTCTTTCTGCCTTGAGTGGTCAGCCTGGCAGCGGGCAGCGAGGCATGCCAAATCCGAGGCAAAGAGGAGCACAGCTGCATGAAACTTTCATTAGGGCCGCAGAGGTAAGAGGCCGCTTCTCTGTGGTGCTTTCGGCGTGACCCCGGGGCTGCCCATGACCGCCGGTGCTGGCGGGGCACTGTTTCGCAGCAGCTTAACGTCTTTGCCGTGAAGGACAAATGAACAGGCACAGATCGTCTCAGCCACCCTAATCTTTTCTTTCCCTACTTCAAAGCCTTCTGTGTTGCATCCCGGTCTGTAATTACCCTCGAGGTATTTCAAACTCGAAGTGACACCGGGAAAATTGCACTTCCCGATAATGGTAGCCCACACTTGTGTTTAATCAATTATGTAGTTGGTCATGAGACTGGCTTTTTAGTTACAAGGATTTTAAGGCCAACCCCTTATGCCCTGGCTGGGGAGAGCAGCAACACTGAATTAAAGAAACACTGTCCATTTGATGTAGCTTAATCTAGGCTTTACCTGCTTAATTAAAAACATGCTGCCAATACCCACTTACTCCTCTATGCTGTAAACAGCCGGTTGAATGCCATGCTGTAATTTCCTAAGCAAAACTGCTTAAGTTAGGTGGAGCTGCAACACTAATTTTTACGGATATAAACAGATCTGCTCAGTAGCAGCGTCTCTGGATTTGTTGGAGCTGGTGACAGTGCTGTAGTGCAGGGCTCAGAGGTGTGCAGGTGCTGGAGAGGAAATGTGAGCTGAGCTGGAATTATAAGCATGCAGTTTTGCTATCTCGCTTTGAAAGATACATGACAACCAAAAGCTTTGCTCCTCAGAAGTAATGGAATTGGCCAGGGTGCACGTGGATGCAGGGGGTGAGGGAGTTCCAGTGGAATAAATTCAGATGATGCTAACTCACCAGATGCTCTGAGATACGTAGTAGTTGCCAGCGGGAAAGTTTTGCTTTGGGAAGCTGGTAATGGTTCTTCAGCCCAGCCAAGGTTGTTAGGTGATGGCCTATGCCCATCCTTACAGATACAATGTGGCAAGGTTGTTGCGATAAGCTGGCAGCGTGGCTGTGCTGGGAAGGAAAGAAGCATCCAGGGAAAGGGAACCCACGCACAGGGCTGATGAAACCTGTCTTGTCTCACGCATTGAGCCCACAGAAGCTACATGACTGGGCTAGCTTTCCCTGTACTTGGGCTGACTCCTCTCTACCTCCCAGTTTTCATGGCCTCCCTCCCTCCTTCCCACCAGGAGGAAGAGTTCCTTCCTTCCCTCTGGGCCTCTGGATGCCCTTTTGCAGGCAGGAAGGAGGAAGGATGTCGAGAGATGCAGGGAGACCAGGCCATATGTATGCTGGTGAGAAGCAGATTTTGCAGCATTTTTAAAGGATTTCAGTGAGGCTGGGTACTTACTGGTGTCTGTGAGGCTTTGGGTGGCCTTTGTAAGGCTGAGGATGTTGCCAGATGTTTGCCCTTGGACCTTGTTGTTGGCTGAGTATAGACTGGCTGACCACTGAATTACCCAAATGACTGCTGTTAGAAGAATATCCAGGCATTGTCCTGCCCCCTCTCACCTTCTGGCCTGCTTTCCAACACACTGGATCCTTGTCTATCCTTCCTACCCCAGTCTCCATCTGCTTTTCAGCAATGTCACTTTCTGCACTCTGCTTGCCAGCTTCTCCCCTTTGGAAAGTTTCATGAAATCTTAGTCATTGGTGGTTTTCATCAAGCATGAGGTACAAGTTTGATGTTATTTCAGATCCTCTTCTTTTGAGGGAGAACAGAACTTTCAAAATTCAAAGCATCTTACAAATTCATACATTACTGTGGTTGCTTCTGTGCCTGCCAGCTCTTTGCCTGTGATGCCAGTTTGTTGCAGAAATATTGTCTCTGAATTTAAGATATCCAGGAGAGTCGATGATACGTGAGGAGGTATTGATTGATTATACATTTATTCCTCTTTTACAAATTCTTCTTTCTCAGACAGCATTATAGATAACTGTCCCAGAAGAAGGCAACTTTGTATAGCTGATGTACTTCCCCGGTTACGAGTGGGATATCTATCTGCGGTATAGAAGGTAGGTTATTCCTTAGGCCTTTTCTCTCTTTTCTAATTTTAGACTAGTAGCACTATGCAGGAGGAGTTGTTGTTGCTAGTCATACAAAGCTGGTGGGCTGTCTTGTTGGGAATCACTCGTTGCCCTAACCCAGTTTCAGTTATTCTATTAATATACCGCTGGAGTGTGGCTGGAGTACAAAGTCCTCTGTGGACAGGCCAGTAGTAATGCTGCTCTCCTGGAGCAATTATAGGACAAGTTTTACAAAGATGATAATTCAGATGAAATTGATTGGAGGGGCACAGCAAAGAGAAAAAGAACCATTGGGGGAAAGTCAAGTTGGAGCTCAAAACTGTATCCCCTGAGCTAATGGGGGCTCAGTGGATGATGTGATTATGTTATGAAAAAAGGTACCTTGCAAGCACAGTCCCAGACTGTTTTTGGAAAAAAAAGTAGCCCTTGTGGTAGCAAAACTGAACTTCTAAATCTCTTCTTCTCATGTCCTTCACATATTAGCAGTGACGAGTCCTCTCTCGAGCTTTGGTGCTAGCACTGATGCAGCAGCAACTATTTCTGCACCAGTCAGGGTCCTTGCTGCTGCAGCATGCCCCGGGTCCAGGCATGGGGTGAGCCAGCATAAGTAGGCTGGTTTTAGTCTGGATCCGTTCCCTGATCATGGTCACCATATCACTGCACGCATGCTTGTGCCGTCTTAATGCACTTGTGGAGGTCCAGTCTGTGTTGCTTCATTGCTGATTAGGCAGATGGGCTGATACAAAACCAGTCCCTGGAGTGCTGCTTCCATATCACTGATTTAGCTGTGTAAGTCTCTGTAATAAAACTTACTGAGGATCACAGTCTGGGCTGTCCTGTGGAATTCAAGATATGTTATTTTTGTTCTGAGGATATTTTAATTATGTGCATGGTTAATAAATGTCATGCTATCCATCTTCAGTCATGCTTACACGTGCGGTGTGCTGCTGAGGTACCAACTGGCCTGTTGTGAGGATGATGTGCAGCCATATTTGTGGCATGTAATTACTTGGCTTGCTTTTGGGGGGAGCACAGGAAGAAATCGTTCCCACTACCCCTAATAGTTTCCATATGACAAACCAATGCACAAAGTATGTGAATCTTTAATGTATCTGCAGCTAAGAATTGAAGTGGCTGCTGCCCTCTCTGCAGTCAATTACACTGTCTTAATTTGCTCTGACATAAAACTGGTTTTTCCCCCCATTTTATTTCCTTATACAAAACAGTGATAGAGATTGTTACTGTTGAAAATTAAGATGTCAGAAGTTAGGTTTTAGACCTGAAAGATGAGTAAACATCATTCTGTTTTCTTGGGTTTTGCAAGGCTATTTGTTGAACAAGCCATTTCCTACTTATTTGAAATCTTGCCCACATCTTGTGACGGTGGTGGCTCCTGAGGAGGTTCAGTGTGTTGAGGTGGAAGAGTAACTTCCTGGTGGTTCAGATCAGATATGTTCAGATTGCCATGGAAAACGCCAGCTCCAGCAACACAGGTGAATCAGTGAGTCACAAACTGATGCTGCTTAATTTTGGGATTATAATTCTTCTTCCACTTAGGAAAAAATCCTTTCCATTGTACCCTTTGTAAGGAACACACCGTGGAGAGTCCTCAGATTTGGCTTCAGGTGGAAACAGTGGTTCTGAACACAGTAGGGCATCCGTCCAGAATTTTCTGTGCAAGCGCACAAGAGAGATGTGATAATCGATGTTTCTCCCTCAAAACCTGTATTTCTCTTCCTGTACTTTCTGTTTTGTTTGGGGCTTTTGTTCCTTGACCACTGGATATGACCATATGGCTTCTCTTCTGTTTTCCTCTGTGTCTTCTACCCCCCTGCTCTGAACATACTATAATGTTCTTGAGACATTTTAATATCAGTTCTGGTCTTGCCTAGTAGCATAAAACATCTTGTGTATTTGCATCTTTTAGTTTAATCATTATCTTAATATTGTTGGGCAGTAGTCACAGAATCTTTTTCTCTCTGTCTCATCTCATCTTTAAAGCAAGAGTTTGTGCTTTTTCCCTACCATAGCCCCACTATTACATTTGCTTTAAACCCCATCACTAAGCAGTGGTTTCAAAAGAGGAGATGACAGTAAACCTGTCTGTAAGACATGTTTCAGAAGCTCTTTTTAGTCCAGTCATTTTTGGAGCAGGCCTTCAACATTGACATTTATTAGTCAGAAAGCGCTATCAGACTCTAGCTAAGGACACCTGAAAATGTAACACCTGTGGAGGGATGATCTGGCATTAAACAAGTTCTGAAGATTAAAATAATCCTGGGAAGTCTTGGATTAGCAGGAAAGCCCTTCATCTTTTGCACTCTGGCTATAGTGAAGTATTTACTTTTTTTTTTTTTTTTTTTTAATGTCAGTTGTATCAGGTGACGTAGCCCAGATAGGAAGTATTCCCTACACCAGCAACCACTTCTCTTTTCAAATCCGGCTTGACTTTGCTGGTCTTGGGGTTAAATTCAGTCCTGATGCAACTGCTGTTAATTTGGGTGTAGTTACACCAATTTTACCTGGGCTAGGCTCGGTCCTGAATGTCAAACTCACTGTTAGCATCTTGGGATTACCTCATGATCTCCTTTGTAATCCTTTTACAAACATATTTTCTTTTCAGCTCATGACAAACCTAATTAGTGGTGTTTTCAGTAAATATGAATACCTGTATTGAAAGTCCTTTATCAAATACAGATTTGCCATGATCTAACATTAGTTTGACCTTCCATAGCATCTCAGGAAAGTATTTTTCTCACATTGATTAATCAAACTTCATAGCATTTACTATGTAAGCAAAAATTTGTTATCCCCATGTCAGAAACAAAAAGGCTGAGCATCAGATATTGTTTTCAAAATCACTGGAAGATAGAAAAATATAGCTGAACTGTCCTAGCTTTTAGACCTCTGCCATAGTTTGAACACCTCTGTCTTGGCACAGGTATTATCCAGATGTGTTCCTTACTGACATTCCTGTTGCCACTAGCACATTCCCGTTGTCTTTCCCTTGTTCATCTTCCCTTACTCTTCAGTCTTAAATAAACCAAAGCATTTGCCTTGCCTGTCGTGTCAAAGAAAGGGAGAAAATCATAGACCCTGCCCCAGCTGGCTTCTTGGCTATTGGGAAAGTGGGAGCCCTCAGGAGTCTGAGGAAACACCTCATTATGTCCAAAATGTCCAAAATAGGTAATTGTTCAGAGAGATCCTCTCCAGCAAAGGAAGTGCCCACCTCCACCTGTTTCTGCTCAGGCAAAAAATTACATGCCTTTTCTTTGGAAACATGTTTAAAAATGCAAGGATAGACTGGGAAAACATCCGTCTGTGGTGACTTTTTTAGTGCTTTACATTAATCTAGATTTTTTACTCCAGCTGAGATGAGATGCGGGCTGCAAAAGGGGGAAAGCAGTGCTAGCAGTTTCCTTCCCTTAATTTGCAGGTACAAAGCATACGCAGACCTGCAAAATGCTTGCTGCCTCTCAGCTGGCTGTGGCATGTTGTGGGGCACAAACCTGCCTCTTCTTGCCACATGATGCTGGTCTCATGCAACCAATACTGATGCCAAAATCAGTACATACAAAAATCCTCTGATACAACCTCACACCAAAACCTGTTGTGATACCACCAAATGCAATGAAACTCTTCATTTTTAGATGTTACTCACTGTTCTGCAGTGGTAAATTCTTATTTAGAGAGAGATCTGGCTTCAATTATTTAGATAAAAGATGCTGGGTAGAATTACGTACTAGACAAGCTAAGCTGACTTGTCACAATTTTTTAGGATTGGCTTTTTTTTTTTTTTAAGGAATCTTAATTATTTTCCTCTTAGAGAAAATTATTCAAAATCATAAATGACTACTTGGAGAATGTCACTTCAAGGTACTACAGAAGAGGCAAGAGGCCTTCCACGCTTATGAAGCTATAGAGGAGTTACAAATGTGACATTTTTTTCTTTGTTCATTTGTTTTCTCTTTGTGGAACAAGGGCTCCTGCTTCACTCAAAATGAGGAAAGAATATTTCAACCAGCTGTGTGGAGAAAGTGGAAATGTTCAGTTTTGCTTAGACACGCATCTCTGGGGTTTGTACATATTCCAAGATAATACACAATCAAAACACAATATACTTTTCCTTTTTTATGTATTTGAGAGGTTTTTTGTCACATCTACCCTCTTTTTTAAGCCTCCTGTTCAGATCGTATGACTGTTTGGATTATGAAAGATGTTTCTTCACAGATTATGAACTTTTCTGTAACACAATTCTAGCTCCTTATCTTGCTCTCCTGCCACTGGAAACTCTTATTCTGCATCTTCAGTGAAATATACTGAATTAAGAATAGGGTGTTTTTTTCTCATTTGTTTTTATTTGTATGTGCTGACAGTAATTGTTTTCTAAGGGTTTGATTCAAAGGCTATATAAGTCAATTGAATTTGTATTACAAATCATAGAAAACAGGACTAGAAGGGTATCGAGATCAACTGATCCAAACAAGATGTATTGTATCTATTTAGTTTCTGGCAGATGCTTCTCTAACCTACTCTTAAAAGATCTCCAGTCACCATTTTTACTCTTAAAAGAATCTCTTAGTACCTAACTGATTTTCCCTTTTTGTGCATTATTTCTTTTCCTGTCCACTATGGACAGAGAGAACAAAGCAGTTCCCTTCCTCTTGGAAGGAGTCTTCTGGACACTTAAGACTCTTTTCCTATCTGCTTCAGTTTCTCTGCTTGAGGATCAATACCTCTGTTTGTTCAGGTGTCCCACATGGTTTATGTTTCTCTCATGTAAGTTCTAGCTGTTAGGTGTCCACTTTTGGTTCCTGGAACCCAAAAGTGGGTGCAGAAATCCACCTGACACCTGCCATTGCTAACTGTAGAGAGAGGTCCTGGTGCTGGGGAGAAGCTACACAATGGGCCAGAGGTCTTGGACATAACCTGTCCAGCCTGTGTTCAGCAGACAGCCAGCACAGCTTACGTGGTTTGGGGCTTTTCTTCTTGGTCTACTCATAGCTGCTTCTTCAGATTAAGGTTTCTTTAAATTATGCCAGAAGCAATCAGTCATGTTAAAATATTCCAGAAGCCAGAGTCTGCCTGTGTGTGGGAAACTTAGCCATGTGCTTTATAGTGTTGGCCAAGGGAGATGGTATATGGCTTCTGACACCTGGGAATTAGTCTGCTGATTAGATCTTTCACTGGTGGAACATAAAATACTCCCCCCCGCCCAAGTATTTTCTGTAGTTTAGTTGCTGATAGCTTGCAAATATCTTAGTGCTATCCCTTAAGCACTTCTGAGGGAATGTTCATCACCTGTTTTTCTTCAAATGACTTCAGAAAGACCAAAGGGGAGCTGACATGACAAATCATAGGGTAAAACAGATTATTAGAAGCAAGAAGGCATCCTTCAAAATGCTGAAGTTGCGTGTTCAAGAAAGAAAAGGGAGGACAAGGCTCACAAATCTTTAGGAGCTCTTTGAAGGAGTCCCAGGCAAATGAACAAAGAGATCTGGGTGATATGGTCCTCAGGGAATTCACAAAGGCATTTGAAAAAGTGCTTCACCCAAAGGTCTTCAGGAAATAACCTCCATAAGTTTCTTGCATGGGTAAATAATTGTTTAAAACCTGAGAAACAACAGAGAGGAATAGAGAGGTCATTTCCACAGGAGAGCCTTGCAGAGGTCTGTGCTACAGCCCATATTGTTTAGTGTTTTCATAAATGTTCTGAAAAAACACGGTGAGCAACAAGACAACAAGTTGGGAGGTGATGCTAACTTATTCAAGGTAATAAAGGCTGACTGCAAAGAACCAAGGAAGCGCCTTTTCATACCGTGTCCCTGAGCAGTAGAGTGGGAGATGAAATTCAGTGTGGATATAAGAGAGGAAGAGAGATGGTGTGAAGGTCCCAGCATCGCATTGATGATGATAAGTATGGAATTGAACACTATCACATGATGAAAAAAATGTGGTTATAACGTTGTGCTTTGAAAGGATCACCTCAGCACTTAGTATTTGTTAAACCCCCCCCAGACTTACTGTTAGGAGCTGTTAGTAAAGTAATACAAAACCAAAGAGGAGACACAAGAGGAGATGCTCTTCAGCACTTTATACAGCCATGCTTTGCCCAAATCTTGAATACTTGGTTCAGTTCCAACCCTTCGGACATAGCAGGAGTGGAAAAGGCATGGAAAATGAGTGATTAGAGTCAGAGAATGGCTTTGTATGAGGAATCATAAAATAGTCTAGAATTCTTTAGTCTGGAAAAGAGATGAGGGGGTATGACAGGGGGCTGTAAAATGATAACTACTAGCATCAAGACGAAGAACAGGGAATGATGGTTCATTGTTTCTTCTAACACAAAGTAAAGGAGCATCAAATAAAGCTATTGAGTAAGGCTTCAGAGCAAACAAAAAGGTGTTGCTGCTTCATGGTACACATGGCATACACAAGGAACTCCTTTTTGCAGGATGTTTTGGATGCTAAATATTTTCAGATGGTTAAAAAGTGGCTGCTCAGATTTATGGGAAAAAATGTTTTAAGGGCTGTTATATGCAAAGACACTATCTCTGGCTCAGAAAATCTATGTATCTGTGTGCTTCAAATTCCTAGAAGCTAAGAGGGTGTTCAGGGAAGTATTATTGTATGGGCTGGTTCTGTTCTCCTCATCTTCCCTGGACATCTGCTGTTCGTGACTGTTGTAGGCAAGCCACTGGATTTGCCTTTGGTCTGGTATGCTGCTGCTGCTATGTTTGCTCTGTGATTCTTACAGATGTTCAGCCATTGCAGCTCTTACTAGTTTTAATGGACTGTTTTCAGTGGTCAAAGCAAATTGTCCAGTTAGTCTCAAAGAAATCCAGCCAGGATAATGAGATCTGGCAATTTCAGGACAGTAGCAATACAACCTAGAAGTAAAAGAATAAAATAATGCTGAAAAAGACTCATTCCCCTTTAAAGATGTAGTAGGAGGGGAAAAAAATATGTACCTAAACAGTCATATATCAGAGCAGCATGTAAAATGTCCAGCTGAGGAGTGTTATTAATGAAGTGGTGAACTTTAAGTCCATGCATAACATACCTCCAGTAGGAAGGTTCTTATTTCCAATGCCTCGGGTAATCTAGCAAAATCTGAGCCATATCTTTAATGAACAAGGTAGGCTATCAATCAACATGGAGATGACACAAGCATTTCATACAAAACTAAAACCCAACACCTCCCCCTCGCCCCCCACCCCAAAATCAAGGCCACTGCAATGCCTCCCAAGGCTGCCTGTCCTCGTCAGGCAGGCAAAGAGTCATGAATCTGCATGTGACTGTTAAAGGCAGAGCTGCTCCTAAGTAGGTGGTAGTTATTTTTAGCAACTAGTTTAAATTGTTCCGATATTGAATCTGCACCGTGCAGGGGTAACATCTTTAAAATGCAATTCTATGGTAGGTGGCAACAATCAAGCTGAATTACTGACATTGTAAGGAAATGAAAAGTCAAACTGCTGACCATGTGTATTTTATGGTATTTAATTAAAAGTAGATAACATAGTGTGAATGAACCACAAATCAGATAAAAATGGCAGTATATTCTCATATTTAACACATATTTGACTTGTGGTTGCTTGACAATTTACCAGAACAGGTCTATGACGGTCTCCAAATATAAAATCAGGAGTGTAATTAAAAATACTGCAGGGAAGAAGCAATATTCGGTTCAACCCTGAACGACGTTAATCACAGCCACAGCTGTATCACTTCCATTCCCTTTAACAAGAACCTAATTTCTTTCTTTCTTTTTTTTTTTTTTTTTTTTTTTTTAATAAAAGAGGGAAAAAATGCCCAGGCTTTTGCTAAATCAGAGTGTCAGGTTTACAAAGTTCAATGTGTGGTATGTGGGGCGGGGAAGAAGAGGGTAGCAGAAGCGGAGCATGGGGTAGCCAGTTTATTAGGAGCTTTGGTGCAGCTGCCTCAGTCTGGTGCTCGGCCATGACCGTGCACCAGGACCGTGGCTTCTCTTCTGTTTTTGGCACAGGCTTGTGCTTTGACCTTGAGAGATTCATTTATTGCAGCCTGTGCCACAGTTCCCCCATAAAGCAGAGCTATCCTTGCTTTCTCTCCTTATTCCCATGTTTGGCTAATAACCAGGGGAGTGGAGCTTTGATCTCAGCTGGGCACTTCTGCAATAACCCTGCTGTTTCAGGGGCATTTAGCTCAGCTCGTCTTCCATACTAATCTATACATGTGTGCTGACTGCTTCCCGCTGCCAGTCTGTAACAAGCAAGGAAACGTAAGGACTTGGGCTCCCACCAGCTTTTCTTTTGTTAGTTCTCCCATTGAAAGTATTGCAACCCAGATTTGTGAGGCTTTGCTGGGCACACACAGTGGTGTTCCCCGTGTTCCCTGTCCCACAGGGAGGTAGCTCTTTCAGCCTGACAAAGAAGGAGTGGTACCTTGTGTCTTTTCACTAGAATTTAGGTAAAGTGTCTCAAGTTCTTATAACTCCAGCTGAAGAGACAGCTCTTAGAGAATGAGTGTTTAGTCTTTCTTGTTTGATGTGTTAGCACAGCTTTCAGCCAAAATAAATAAAGATAGGTTCTCCATTCAAAGGGAGAGGAGGGAAAAAGGGAGTTCAGGCTTCTCATGCTCACCTTTAGGATCCTTGCAAGTAGTGCCTGTCAACTTCTCAGCTCCAGTCTCTGTCTGGCACCCCAGCTCACCCACCCACACCCACTGCTGCTCCCCAGATACAAGATGCTGGTTTCTGCTGTTTGAGGCCCCAGATGATTTTTCCCACCCATCCATATTGCCTTCTTGTTTTCATCAAAATATGCAAAAATGTTGCAGTGTGACTGACTGCAGAGGAAGGAAAAACATCCTCTACAGGTCAGTGTGAGGAGTTTTTCCATGTGACTCTGTCTCCTGGAAATCCTTGGGAACCAGGGGGTGAAAAACAGACAAAATGAATTAATCCAAATTATATTTGAAAAATACAATATTTTGCTACTATTTTCAACTGGACAGTTGATTTTTGCATTTTTTTCCAGTGTATCATTGTACTGCTGGGGCTCCCTATGGCGTCCAGGGATTTTTGCACAAAGGAGCTGCGTTTGGGACAAGAACTAAATCACCTCCTCTCTTCTGGTGGAAGAATTCATGAAAGCATTTCCGTGTTGTAATTCCCATTTCCCCCTCTCTTTGGTGGGTTACAGCTGATTAGGGGAGAGAGTGGGATTTAGGTTCTGGTAGCAGAATCCTATTGTCTAAATCTCACTGCTATTATTTTTTACTGTGGGAAACATTAGTTGACATGCAATTGCAGTAATACCCACTAGTCTCCACAGACATTATTTATTCATTGGGAAAGGGCTGTTGTCTCCTTCAGTTTTGTGTGGAGTTTCAGAATTTCGAAGACTTTTGGTGAAATTTTCTTGCACTGTGTATAGTATAATTCAGTATTCTTTGTCCCTCTATTGCAAAGCTAATTGTAGCACCGTTTGTTAACTCAGGAATTGGACTATTTGTTATGTCTTTTTAAAATCGGACTTTTTAGCTTATTCTCAACTTCACTGTCTTGTAGTCTGAGTGAGTGTAATGCAACACAATGGACCTGCGGGTAATCAATAAAAGCTTTGGAGGTCAGAGATGGCATTTGACAAACTTATACTCATGATTAAATGCTGCTGAAGGAAATACTGAGAGGTTTTTTAAAAGGTAAACTCAGAGTTGCCCTGATGACCCTGAGGTTAGTATTCTGTGCTGCCACATATAGGAGCTGGCTCTGGAGTCCGTTTTTGGGCCAACAGAGTAATTGCCTGCAGCCTGCTCCCATTGTGGTTAGTGGGATGCTCCTTTTGACTACAGTGGGGCTAAGATCTCACTCAATTTTAGGGATGTAACCAAGGCACCTGGGTTAGGAACCTTGATACCCTGGTCTCCCTTATCTACTTGGTGGAGAGAAATCAGTACAGAAAATCTCTAGGGATGATGTCCTTTTTAAGAAATAGCTGGGTGCAATCTGGATTGCAACAGGTTGCTCTGCTACAGCTGTATGTATGTGATGGACAGGATTGTCTTTAGACTACATAGTCATCCAAGAGTTTCTTGCAAGCCCTAGCAGTTAGAGCAATTCAATGTGTACTTGGAGATAAACTTCTCTTTCCCTTTTTCTGAGAGGAAACTGCTTAATGCACACCAAGTAACGCACACCAAAACTGCCTTGTGCCATCAGCGAGGAAAATTGGGGCGTTTGCTTCAAAGTTGCATGACCACTCTGAAACAAAATGCTAAGTGCTAGTGTCCCTTCTGTCACTGCAGGGACAGGGACACAGCATGGTCTCATAAAATCTAGGTGCCCTGATGTGTGGGTGGCGCTTTCCCTGCTCTGGTACTACTGGGAACCTGGGAGATGCTTTTGGATGTTGATAGCATAACTGAGAAGCTGTAAATTCAATGTATTTGGGCTTTAATTCTGTGAATAAGTAGTGCAACCACCAGGACACAGGTCCTGGTGGAAGGGCAACAGGTGACTAATTAAGATGGTACTGGAGGAGTATCCAAGTATTTGACAAAGGTAACAGGCACCTCTGGGAGTAATCATTATCTCACTGTCACTTTTATCTGGCTGTGGATAACTCATGGCTAGGAATGATGATGGTCTGTACATGGGAATTTCTCATTATGTCACCCAGACTCCCATAGCAAAAATCTTTTTTCAAAGTAGTTGGACCTCTGTGGCATCCTTCACCCCAAAGGCACAGAGAGAAGAGCTAGAAATAAGAAGTTTTTTATCCAGACTACATGCCTACGACCTATGAATGACTGGGGCAGAATGATGTTGCTCAAACTGGAGGCTGATCAGGATGGGGAAGCAATAATAGTAACAGGGAAGCATGGTGTGATAGCAACAGTAGGAAGCAGCAGCAGGAGAAGATATTGGCAGAACTTTCCCATTCTAGAAGTTAACTCCATGAATTTTCTGAAGTTAGTTGTAGGCACTTTTGGGAAGTGGTATTTGGGTGACAGCAGAACGAGTATATTTGTGGCATGGCATCCCAGTATGCCACTGAGCAGCTTGTCTAGGTGGAAGTAAAATGTGAGAGAAGTACATCATTTTGCACTGAAAACATTTCAAAAGGACACGAGCCAACAGAGTCATAAAACTTCTCTCTCCAGATGTTCTCCCCAGAGCCATTAAAATAGGTGGTCTTAATATTTACTTTTTGATCTTCACTTTGCTACCTTCCCAAAAGCCAGCAAGAAAATACGTGATTAAATGTGTGCACAGAGGAGTGTCTGTGCTGGGGCAGCAGGAGTGGGGGGCATACTATCACCTCATTTAGTTTGCCACTCCATTTCCCTCCAAGAAAACTAGCAGGCTACCTGCTGTACCTTGTTTGCAATCTGCATGCAGTAGAAGGCTTCAAAGCTCTTAAGGAAAAGCATTTCAAACGTTCTTCCTGCTATAAAGCATGCAGCCAGCACAGTCATCCAACCATGTCAGAGAAATCTGTAAAAACAAAGATAGGCTGGTGTAAATCAAAAAGTGAATCCTGAGAGTTTTGCAACTGCAAAAAGTGTCATATCTAACAGAATGCAATCTATAATGAGTATATACTGCACCAGTTACAAGAGCATGACAAATGGCCTCACAAGCACAACACAGGCTTCATTTATACTGTTCCCTTTCTGAGGCAGGATGGTAACTCTAATGTCTCCAATTTTTTGTTGCTCTATTGAATCTCCTCTTGCTGAGAGGGGAGACAGCCAAGTGTGTTACACTCACGTTCTCTCAGGTATAATATACAATATCCATAATAATTCAATAATGTGAGAGCTCGGCTCTAGTGTTTGTTGGAAAGGATTTACTTTGCTTTCATTGGGATAATTACGACCGATTGTAATAAGCACGGATATAAACTCTTGATCTTTGCTCTGCTTTCAGAGCTGCAGACTGCAGGCTACACGCAAGTTGAGGACAATTACAACTTAGTTCAAAGTCTGAAGACTACAAAAAATGCGTGGGGTGGTGACTCCATTTAGTAGCTCATAATTTGACACTTTTTATTCTCCATTGCTTATAATTGCACTGAAAGTTTTACTTGCACAGACGATTTCTGGATTCCAGGGCAGGGCAAACACATTTTGCAGCACTCCTTGTAAATTCTCTTAAACTGCTAAGGCAAGGGTCCTGATGAGAGCTCACAGCACCTTTCTGTTGACCTGCATGCTGTTTGGATGAACAGCTAAAATGGGTGAACACACGCCAAGTCTCTGGATCTTTGTGCTAGATACCAGCCAGTCAACAGGCATGTTGGGAAATGTGATATGAGAAATTAGAATTTTCTGGCAAAGATGGTCACTCTCCATCGGGGTGGGAATGAGCTGGGTTTCAGGCATCTCAGTTATTTCATGGATGGAGGCTGGTATGATTTTCTCTGAACAGCATAACTATGTATGTGGTGCAGCCCTGGGAGGACAGCAGGCTGCTCCCCATGCAGTGTCCTCTCAGCTCACTGAAATGCTGTGGGAGCGGTTGTTTTTTAAGTACAGTGATGTTCAGAAATCCTAGCATCTATGATTGCCTCCTCACAGCCTCTTGCTTTCCTGAATTGGCTGGGCTATGGTATCCTCGGTTTTCCCTGACACTGCAAACGGGTTGAAATGATAGATGAAAGGGGAGTGGGACAGAGCTGTGAGTTAGTGCATTAGCTTTTCACTGCTAGAGTCCAGGGTTCAGAGTCTTCCTTTGAGCAAATGTGAAAATGGGTTTAATAGTTTCCTTCTAAATCTTTAGTGGACATTTGGCAATATCATATAGCCACTGCACAATTTGGGAAAGAAAAGCCCAAGAGTCTGGAACAGGAAATTTGTTGCTGAATAAAGCTGAGGTAGAAGGCAGAGAGGTGCGGAGAAACACGCACACAATGTTCATCTAGGTATTTCTAATAAGCCCACGCTTGTTATATACCAAGTGCACCCACTAATTAAGGAATAATAAGAAAAAAAGATAGATGAAAAGTCTGACTAGTCTTTCTCTGGGAAATACATTAGACAATTGGAAAGTACACATAGTCCTATTATTCAAGTTAATTTACACTCACTCTCCTAGTCCACCACAAGAATTTATGAACCTGGAAGAGCTATAAGTCCCTTAACAAAGTAAACAAACTGTAACTCAGTCTTGTGTTCTTCCAGAGACCCACCACCTAAGGGTTTGGGTGGATTTTTTGGGTTTGGTTTTTTTAACTAAAGGTGAAGGAGATGATTCAGTATGTAGCGCTATGTCTCTTTTCTCAGGGGCAAACAATTCACATTACTGGAATTAGACTATTAGAATAGGCTTCAAATGCACAGTGAACCTTGGCAAATAAAATCCACCAGCCTTCAGCTATGACTTGTCTTTGCATGTATGAGGAGTCTCGGTAGAGAGGGTAGCACCGGCCTGCTGTGCTCTTTGCGAGTGTCTCAGCCTTTTCTGAGTGGCAGTGCAGCTCCCCTCCCCCAGCTCTGACAAATTCAGAGCAACTACAGCCAGAAGATTAAGCAAGTGTAGCTAAAACTGTTCTTATGTCAGACCCCTATTTTAATCTTCTCCAAATGATCTGAAGCGTACTCGTTAGTCCGTACAACATACCGTCTCCTTCTGAACATGTGAGGCACTTAAAGAAAGTTTTTCGCACTGTATGCCAGACGACCTTGATGTGATAGACTGCAGGGTTTTGTGACACTGCACACTCAGTGCTATTCAACACTTTGCCTGAAAGGGAGGAAGGAATGGATTTATTGACTTGTGACTTTGACTCAGGCCTGTGTATCAGACTGTTATTATGTGGAATGATTAGGCTGCAGTGTCAGGGACAAGTTAAACTAGAACAACAAAGGACCTCCTTAACCTTTACCTGGACACAAGGCCATTCATAATGACTTGCACGGTTTGGAAAACTAAGTATATCTTGCAGCACTCAATACTTCTGCAGCTACAGCAAATGAACAGAAATGGAAAAGATGGATTGCTGAAGGAGATGAAATGTAATTCAATTCTGCATAGTCCTGTTTAGAATACCGAGTTCAGGTCCGTGTCAAAAAGTGGCAAAGGCGTCATCATTTTCTTTGGAGTGAAGCAGGAATTATAAAACTGGATACAATAGATATCCACATGGGAAACTTCTATTTTTTCAGGTGGTATAAAAAATAATGCTGTCCCCAGAGGAGCTTTCCTCATATGAAATGCACATTAAACCATTATTAATGCTAGTAATAGTTGGGTGCCAAACATGAAGAGAAGGTCCTCAAACAGCAAGGAGACCCACAAAGCTGGTGGTGATTATGGTGACAATACGTATTGCTATCACTGTGTGAGAGGAACTGGATATCTCTTTTGTAGCTAGTGCTGCATGAGAATCCTGACGCAACAGTCCATTTGTGGTTTTATATTAGAATCAAAATATTGCTCTTTTTTTCTTAATGGGCATTATCAGAGTGCATTATGAATGAGTCAGTGGATTTTGGATGGTTGCGATCTCACCCTTGCTCAAGCTGGTAATAATTTTGCCCCTGTTTTCAGGAGGTGCCAAATAAGGGCTCAGTGCTTTGCAGGGCTGAGTGCTCAGCTGTGTGTGCTGCCTGGACTCTGCTGCTGGTTTGAGAGTGCTTGCGCCTCGCAGGCACCTCTCCTTCCCGACAGTGTTTATTGCTGATATCCAGTTTCCAGTTGTGGGATCCCAGGCAATTTCCCATTTGTGAAGAATGGCAAAGGCCCTTCTTCCAGGAAGTGGTTGTACAAGAATTGTAAAAATATCTGCAGAGAGAAATTAAAATAAGCAGTATATGATCTGAGAGTTGAAGAAGTGATGCAAGTAAGTGTCTTAGTGGGGATATGAGCAAGCATGCTGCATGGGGAAAGAGAGGCCAATTTCTCATGAGGTGCCTTTGATCTCTCCAGGACTGAACTTCTGAACTCAGTGCTCCCAAGTGTCCCCAAGATGCAGAGCTCGGAGAAACCATAACTGGCATCTTGTCTTTGCTCCTGTCTAGCACCAGCTCTGAAAAGCTACAGGATAAAGAGAATTCTTGTCTTCTGCCTTGATGTATATGATGAGTGGAAATTCATGTTTCAACCTAAATATGCCTGCTAAGTTTGAAAACAGCTGTAATTATTGCATCTGACTTTTTTTTTTTTTTTAAGTGGTCAATAAAGCACACCGTTTTCATGTGGGTGTAAACTGCTCTGTTGGCTTATGTGTTTATAGTGAGGTTTGCATTTGGCTTGGTGCAGCAAAAAGCAGACACCTCTGTTCTTCCCTTCTCTTCTACTCTTTGGTTTCCGTCTAACAGAAAAAAGCCAAATGTCACCCAAAATATTTGGTCAGCCCAGTGCTGGTGAAGCCACCCCTCCCAGGGGCAAGGTCAGCTTACCACATTGCCTCCCCAGAAGACTTCAGCTGTTTTCTCCACTGTCCTGGTTAGACTGTTTTCTGTGACCACAATTACTGGATTTGTTTTGACTGTCAGCTAATAAACCAATTCTATGGAGAGCTGTTTCTCTTTCTCTGTGCTGGGCAAATAGCTCTTCCTTTTACAGAAACAAGGTGTGGTGAACCTATGGCAACTCTTTATCTCACTTCAGAGTTTGGAGGTTTTTGTTGTTTTTTTTTCCTAATGAATTCAGTTGAACAAAATTGCAGCATGTCTTCTGTTAAAAGGTACATTTTATGGGTATGAGTAACTTAACAATAACTGCATTTCCTTGATACTATTACAAAATAATATTTGTTTTTGTGATGGCTGTGTCAAGAGCCAGTCACGGATAGGAACACCCCATATACATGGTAGAAATAAAATTAATAGTAAGAAGTAAAAGAATCTCTGGGTAAATCAGATTAACATTAGAGATAGTCAAACCGGAATAGCTGAGATTTATTTTGAATTTTCCACTGCTTACCTAAACTTAGGTCTTCTAAACTAAAAGCTTAAAAGAAATAGCCTTTCCTTCGGACTATGAGACAATATACACGTATCTGGTATCTATCTGTAGTCACTCTGAGGAGGGTGGGTTGTGGTTTTTTTTTTTTTTTACATTCTACTCTTACATCTTTTTTTGCTACATAGGAGTTTTACTGCTCTTCTTTATAACCCCTAAATTGGTTTGTTGAAAATATTACCATTGCATGCTGTCTTTGTCTTTTGAGCTGGTTTTATGCAGGTTCTCTAACATCAGGGAAATACAAGGGTTTACTGTATAAGCCTTTATTAACTACTCAGTCCCTTGTTTAGCCTGTGAATGACAGTGAGTTTTCCTTTGTCGTTCACATGCTGCTTTCATTTTGTCATATCAATATTGCAGCAAATTAATTAACTTCTGTTCTTTTTTTTGTTCATTTAAATCAGAGGGCAGGCTGTCTAGGATTTCTGTAGGACACAGGAGAGAAGGGCACCCTTGTAATATTCCCAACTTTCAAGACTAACTCAGCATGCCTATGGGTAAAATCATCTGGAGCAAATCTTGCCTCCCATCTCCCAAGATGTGGGCTTCACATGTGAGGGCCTCTTTTTCTAAGAGGCAAAATTTGAACATGCTGTGTAGGATATCGTATGTAAGGGCACCACAGGCCCTTAGTTATGATAGGTTTTCGGAAGCAGGATCCTTGTTCTTGCAACAAGTAGCCAGCAACTGCCCTTTGTTCAAAACAGGGTAAAGGCTATTTTATCTTGAACAATTGCAATCTAAAATTACAGGCATCTAAATAGAAGGTAGAACCTAATATCACATGCAAGAGCCAACAGGACTGTTCAAAGAGGACAAGAGGTGCAACATGTATAAAGTAACACTATAAAAGGAAGAACTTTAGGCGAAAGCTGCTAAATGTTTCTTGCAGATAGTGCATGGAATGGCTTGTTTTACTCAGAACCATACAACATTTATGCAAAAAAAGGGTTTCATGCTTGCATCACTTTTTTTCTTTGTAAGTACTGAAAATTATAAAAGAGTAATCCTGCCTTAAAAATTTAAGTGAGTTATATTTTTACTGATAGCTCTTCAACTGTGATGATCTTAGAAATTTTCCAGTGATGTGGTTGCTCTGCAAGAGATCGTAGCCAGCAGAGAAGGGAGTTCCTTTACAGTTTTGGTTCTCTTAGGATCAGGCATCTACTTCCAAAAGCTAGCGGTCTCTGCAGGCACCAAAAGATCAGCAACCTCCAAACGATTTCAGACAAATCACCATTTTGTGTCAGAAGAGGCTAGAGGGGATGTTCAGAGCAGCATATTAAATATAGAGCAGATAAAACATCCCGCACTTGCCAGGGTTGGCAGATTCCTTTCTCCTATTTTGTTCCCAGCTAAACGTTGCATGTTTGTGACTTTACTCAAAGTGCACTGGACAGACTTTTTGTTTAAAAGAGATTACAAAAAGAAGCGAACAGGGTGAAGGAGAGGAAAGCTGTAATCAAAGAAACTACTGAAGGAAGCTGAACGGAGGAGGAAAGTCAATACACAAGGAGAAAAATATTGAAAAGAGCAATCATTTTTAACCAAGACTGATGCACAGGTACTGACTGACTGCAAGGTGTCTGGAGCTCTTGGGTGGGAGACGTCATCCCTAATCTCACTTGCCAGCCTTTGGTAGCCCTGCCAGCCATGCTGCTAGCTGCAAGTTGAACATGCTTGAGGCCATGCTAGCTACTAAAATCCTCAATTTCTGGCATCTAGTGATTACGAGAGTACAAGGTTAGGAGGAAGGATATAGGATTGTTTATGTGAGTGTTATACAACCAATGACATTATCTAGTTATAACAATATCATAGCGCTTTCTGAGCTGCTCCAGTAATAACTAAGGCAGTCATGGCCTGACTGCACACTGAGTTTAGCTGAGCCACAGGCTGCAGACCAGGCTCACTGAGTACTATGGCATCAGAAGTTGCTATTTTCAGAGCACCTCCTCTTTCTGACACCTAATGTAGGACACGGAAATGGAAGGGACCTTGAGGAAGGTCATTGTGCATATCCCTCCATGCTAAGGCAACATCTCCTGCACCTCGAGCAAGATAAAGTCCAATCTCTTCCAGAGCTTTACTGCTCTTGCTGTTGGAAAGGCTTTTCTAACATGTGACTTGAATCTTCTTTGCTGCCAGCTTTTTTTTTGTCCTTTTGGTCATGGGCATGGAAAACAGATTTTTCCCTTCCTCTTTGCTGTAGCCTTTTATACACTGGAACATGGTTATCATGTCTCCCCTCAGTCTTCTCTTTAGAGCAAACAACCCCACTGTGTTCAATCTTTCCTCACAAGTCGTGGTTTTTAGAACTCTGATTGTTCTCCTCCTTTTCCTCTGAACTCTCTCCAATTGGGCCATGCCTTTCGTGAAGTGCAATGCCTGCAGGAGAACACAATGCCCCGGGTGAGGCCTCCCTGGCACTCAGCAAAGTGCAAGCATTGCTTTATGAGTCTTGCAGACTCTACTTCTGTTTAAGCATTGCAGTATGGCATTTGCCTTTTTCTCAGCTGCATACTATTGTCGATGTATGTTCAGGCTGTGATCCACAGCCCCTGGTCTTCTGGTTTCTTTTCTGCAAAGCTGCTATCCTGGCAATTGTTCCTTCTTCGCTGCTCATGTAGGTTAATGCACAGGGTAGATGAGGCAAACACATACTCCATCTCCCCCTGCCCCCAAATCCATTTAATGTCAATTTTACACTTTTCCTACTTAATATAGAGTCTGTATGTTGAGGGAGTGTTGAATATCAAATGGGTGGGAAGAGGTCTTTATTAAAATAACAAGGACAGAATAACATGGCAGGTATACAGCAGCAGCAGCAGTGCATGGGTTTGGATTTAGGTAGCAAAACATTGAACTTTGCTCTCATTAATGGTTCTTCCTTTGAAAATCAAAAGCACTTAAGCTACAGGAAAACAAATGTAAACTCCCAGTTAGCCATTCTGCGTGATTCCCTCAAGCTGGTGTACCTCTTGCACTTTATATATTTTTTTCTTTTCAGAGGTGAGGCATACTCACTGTTTTTTAGGGCTAGAGACTACTTTCTGTGCCACATGAGGAGGTCTGTCCCTCTCTGGTGCTGGCCCATGACTGGACAATACAAATGACAGGGGAAAAGAACAATTACTTGGAGGTTTTGGTATAAATTATTACTGGCCCTCCAAGCAGGTAATTCCTTAGCTCCTTCCAAAAATGGTTATTTATCTCAAAATCTCTGAGAGTTACGGAGTATGCTTGGAAGCAGGAGATAAGTCTATCTATATTTTACTGGAAGCAGAGAGATATATTTAGGGGGGACTTTTTGTGTGCACTCCCCAATGAGAGAACATGAAGGTTCAGCTTCAGGGTGCATGACTGAGGCAGTGGCTCCTACCAGGGGAGTCAGCACATCAAAATGTTGCTTTCTCTGTCAGAATAATGGAGATCTGGTACAGCACCTTCTAATTTTTCAAACAGCACAAAGTGCAATTCCAAATTAACCAGCACACCTCCACCTTAATTTTTCATTTTACTTAACCTCTCTGTGTCTGTTTCCCCATCTGTAAAACTGAGATAATACTTACCTACCTCACAGGGATGTTATGAGGATTAATTAATTGATGTTTGTACAGCGCCTTGAATATGCAAAGCGCTATATGTGCTAAGTATTATTATTTAGTTTAAATGCAGCTGAACAGGTTTTGAATGCTGGGAGAGAGCTCTGTCACTGACACCAATCTATCACAATGTGGCTAATGACACAGCTTTGGGAACCAGGCAGACAATTTTCTTATTCTGTGCCATAATTAGCCAATATCAATAACAAAAGAAACACCCCACCTTTGCAAGAATTGCAGGGATTGACCACTATGTGATTATTGCAGAAATCCCAATCCAAATACCTCACAATGGGATCAACCAGTAGCAAAGGGATCACCCTCAAAAATCACCCAGCTCAGATGGGAAATAAGACTATCTGTAGGGCTGGAAGAACACTGTAGTGCCCCATAGTAAAAGCAGAGTATTGTCTGACTTCAGAGCATTAATAAATATGAACAAAATATTCAGGGGGGGTTGTCTTTCTGTTCAGTCTGGCATCCCACCTAGCTTTTGCAGACATAGCTAAGAGCATCACCTGCCCCACTGCATGTGTGGAAAAGGTCTCTGAGCTGGTGTTTGTTCTGGTGTGTTAATAGGGGATGGTAGCCCCACTAGCAAAGGGGACTGTCTAGCTGGAGATGCAAAAGGCTGGTTAAGAACTTGTAATATGGGGTGTGTATATATGCACTGGGGGAAAGGAACTTCTTCCAAGAAATACAAGGGGATACTCTATAATTTTTCTCTTGGCCACAGATTTATTTCAGTTTTAGTAGTTCTTATTCAAATTCATCAGGAGTAATTAATGAAAGATATAAGAAGGCCAGCACACACCTAGGATCCTCTGTTTGTAGCTTGAATTATGTTGAGCTGTTTGGTCTATTGGTTCACTACCTCAAGCCTAGTGCAGTATTGTCATCCTTTGCTTTACAACACAGTCATTATATCCCTAAACCACATTGTGATACACTGTGGCTTCTGTTTACGACTCCCGAAACTCCCACTCCATATATCACCTGCCATAAAACCCATCAAACTGCTGCTAGTAAAATGGTGCACAGTGGTCTAAGTAGGAGCCAGGCAAATTGTGTGATACCCTACTGTGGTTAATGAGAGTGAAAATGTGGTTAGGATTTTATTCAGGCGATGTTCATTTGCAGGGCCATTGTAGTGAGGTGGCAAAGAAAAGAGTCTTTTGTTAACCTGAATGACAATATATTTTCTATTGTATGAAGTAGCTGAATGCAGAGTTTGCCAAGTTATACATCAATTGTAAATAAGTCAAACTGTGACCTTGAATGGCTACATTTTTATTGCTTGGGGGTCTTGAAAACTAATTAATATACTGAGATGTTATAGCGACCATATGAAACCTGTTACTGGAATTTAAACCATTGTGGAGCAGTTCAAACCAGTTGTTGACAACTATAAAAATATAAGTAATCTAGATGTGTGTGTCAGGAAGATTATTATTTATTTTTTTCTTATTATCTGTTTGAGGGCTGTTGGGATGGATGTGTGCCATTCAGTTGTCTAGAGTTGTAGGGGAAGCAGAAATTCTGGTGGAGGTGCAGTCCGTGCTGCAGATTCTGAAAAGTGACACTGAGCCCTGCTCCAGCTGGGTGGTGAAAGCTGCTCCCGATTTAGCAAATACTTTCAGCCCCCGAGGCCAAGGGCATACTCAGCTGCAGCCCAGCACTGCTTTGGGCTGAACCCAGGGTATAAACCTTTCCCTGTCCTCCTTTCCTCTACTGCTGTGGTTTACAGAAGGAGAAGATCTGGACATGTGGGACCAGTGGCTGGGACCAGCTCATGGTCAAGGTGGGAACAGGGATGCTGCAGTAATGTGATGTAGATTTTGGGGTTTTTTTTTGTGTGCCATGTGATGTAGATGTGGCCAGTGGGGCCATAAGGAAAGCCAAAGCTCTCAACAGTAGGCTTTGTGCCCTCACGGAGCAAACAGGTACAAGTTTAATTTCACAGTCCAAAGGGAGATTGTAATTTCACGAGATTCTTAGGCACTTCGGCAATCTTAAATATGTTAAAAAAAATGCCCACAGAGCCCAACAGAACTTTTCACATGCTTAAAATTAAGCATGTGATTATAACCCCCTCCTTGTTAAATCCTAAGTGGTGTAAAAATTGTCAAAGCAATTGTCATTTGATTAGTTTCCACAATCCTCATCATGTTTCTGCTTGTTGTCTCATTCCTTAAAGTGCCATGTAGTTTTTTGTTTGTAGTTGTTTGGTTGTGCGCCCCCCCCCCTCCCCAGTTTGTAATTACAAGACCACATCTTCAGTGTTATATAGCTTGAAGACGGGGAGCTGAATTTTACCTTAGATTGAAATTTTACATACATTTTGTCTTAGGTAAAAAGTTGATTTTCCCTACCCAGCCAACGGAAAATTAATTAAGGAAGCCATGTATAAGGAAACCAAAATTTTGTAGCTGTGTAGTGTTTTTTGACTGTTTCTGCTGTTGTACAAAAAATTACATTAAATTAAAAAGGCCTATTTATAAAACAAACATTTTGTAAGCAAAAAGGAAATGCAACCATAATAAAATTGTTGGTCTCAGCGGAATGACTGTATTGTGTACTAGGCTTTCGAAGAAAATCAGGCTGGCTCCTTCAGAGGAAATCTGATTTCAATTTAAGAGTCTTATTGAGGAAAACAGCACCACAAAAGGGGAAATTAAACCATAAAAAGTGCATTAAGATAATGTTAAGGATCTAACTTACCACCACAAAAAACAAAGCAATCTGAAGTTGAGATAGAAACTTTATCCTTAGTGCATCCTCCTGGGTCAAAGTATGCCACCAGAAGTGGTGGGAGTGGACAGAGGCATACACATGTTGTAGCTAGCTGTGCTGTGGGTTAGGTTAAGGTTAAGAAAGAGACTATGTAAAAATGGCACTTTTCCACTTCACAGATCATCTCTGATGTGAATTCTAAGTCATAGCTTCTCAATCCACTGAATGAAAGACGTTTTCAGTGGTTTTTTTTCCCCCGGCTAGCTTAATGGAACCTGTACAGCTGTAGAGAGGGAGCTGGATTATTTTGTGGCTCATGCACCAACAAGAGATGAGCTAACGAAAGCTCTGGTCTCACAGTCACTTCCAAGGGTGTGGAGATGCATTGACTTCAAGGAGAAGCAGTTTGGTTCAGCAGTGGGACTTCCTATTCATAGGGGTTAGGCTGAGAGGTCTTTCCAAAAGGATTTTATTTTTTTAAAGCTGAACAGTGTGAAAATCTTTAAGAAATCAGAAGACATTGTTCATTTGATACTTTTATGGCATATGAGTGTCTTTTAGAATGGCTAATTTTATGCAGGTGGTGGCTATAGGTAGAGTTGGGAGGGTTCAAAGTCACGTGTATTCTGTTAAAGCAGAAGCTGTAGACCAAAAGTTAGCTGAGGAGCAACCATATTGCCGCTTGGGTCTACGGAAAATAATTTCCCTCCTCTTTCCTATCCCGGGGGGAATGTGTTCATCTGCCAGGATGGCCGGTTGGTCTGTAACACCTTTATTTCCTCACCAGGCTGATACAGTACAAGGGTGCCGTCAAGGTTCTTCCTCGGTGCACACACTGGGCTGCGAGCGAGTGCTCTGCTGCATGTGAAAATCCCAAATACTTTGCAGTACCTGTACGATGCATTTCGTTGAGTTAGCGCTATTGCAGCCTGGGGGGTTCAAAGGCAGCCTTCAAATGCAGGAGGGGCTGAAGGTGCCCTGGCCCTGACTCCAATGTAGCATCGCACTGTGCACCATACGTGGCAACAGCAGCAGCTAACCTTCATGTTGGGTTAGTTCTGCGCCTACTGATATCCCTGTGGTCCTGTCAGCTGCTTGTAGAAGTCCTTCCCCAAGCATTTTTCATTCCAGAGGAATGCTGCTTATCAGAGTTACAGATGTTCACTTTTTGAGCCTCCCAGCTGGCTTGCACAGGAGGGAAGTGTTATTTCCATTTTGTTGTGAGGAAGCCAAGGCAAAGAGGCATCGGGTGGCACAGGATTATGGACTGCTGGGTATCCCTTAACTGCATGGGCCACCTTGCCCAGCTAGCTCAAAATGGCTGCTGCAACTTGGGAAATACAAAAGTGCCTACATGAAACAGCTGCTGGGAAGGGTTTAGGTGTCAGTTTCTGCCATGAAGCAGAGAAGCAGATGGTAACTTTGTAAGATCTCTTCATACTTTTAAAATACTTTCACTAGTATTAGTTTTTATTCAGGTTTTGACCTAAAGTATACCTGTCCTACCTGGGTATTCATACATATTTCATGTGGAAAAGAAAACAGGACTGGTAAATGGGTAAAAAGGGCAAACTCAAATGAAGGTACCATGGCCTTGGAGTGCAAGATGATGGGATGGATTTGCACAGGTATTGGCTTCAGAAGTGACCCCAGCCTTCGTGTGATTTGGGAACTCTGATCCTGTGTCTGTACCACCACTGATACAGCTTGTCTGTATCAGCGATCTCTCTTCCATGTGCTTCACGCAGTGAGGAAGCTGGTATCCCATTCTGTTCTCTCCCAATGCATTTGATTCTCGAAAACAGGAACCTGCAGCCTATAGTCCATGTGGGAGTCAGTCTGCCTAGATGTGAAGGGGACTTCTGGCAGGCAGAAAACCGGAGAGCTTGGTAGAACATTTGTGCATATAGAAATTGGAAGAAGTCTTGAAAAGCACAGAAACATAAACAAAAATAAATAAAACATAAACATAACCCCCTAAACTGAAAGATATTCATGCATTTACAATCAACAAAATCCCAGGTTAGGCAGATGAAAGAGATTTCAGTGTGTTACAAGTCATAGCAATAATAGCCTTGGGACATTGGCCGGTCTATTCTATTATGTAAAAGTCTCGCAGCCTTGTAATGCTTCCACAGATTAAGAAGTGTTATGTACCAGCTCTAAATATTTCTTTAAATTAAGACTTTCTGCTTCTAACTGAAATCTCCGCTGAATATGATGTTATAATAGGGTGCCCTGTTCCATCTGTGTAAATAACACAGAGAGATTTTCTCTTGTTGAAATACCTGTGTTAAAAAAATGCAGCAATAACTTGAGACTTCAAAGGTCTAACTTCAAAAGATTTCTTGCATTCTGCTTGACGGGACAGCATCTTATGCACACATGCTTTTTCACTGCTAAATGCCTTAATAATGAGCTTGGGTTCAGATTTTGTGAATCAGAGCCAAGTAACTCTGTTTTATTATATTTGCTGGGAAATGAACTAGCTCTGGGTAATTAGGAAAGCAATTTTATTAGCATCTATTTCATAAAGATTGTTTTTTAATCAGAGTCAGAACTTACTAGAAATGATTCTTTTATTTTTATTGCACGGGTCTCTTGAATGGTGCAGGCCTCCATGGGTCTTAACCCATAGCAAACTCTGCACACTGAAGGCAGCGGTATCACTATCAATCTGTAACAATGTTATAAAATAACCCTAGGATGGTAATCCCCTAACCAACACTGCAGAAACTAATAATTACTGTAGTGTGGTTTACTGCATGATGCTACCCTAGGGCTAAATTATAACTGTCCGTGCATTCATGCACCATAAAAGAAGACAGGACACAAGGATCTCACTTTCCTCTGCATCTCAAGGCATGCCATACCGAAGCAAAGAGGAGCCATCCCAAGGACATGGGGAGAGCTGGAGGACAAGTCAGAAGCATGGTGGGGGAGTACAAAGGCAACATAGGGACCAGGAGAGAAGATTTTAGTGTGATCCTGTACTTGGTTTTAATTTCCTGTAAGGAGGACTTGATGCTGAATTAGTGATGGTGCTGGCAGTAGACGTGGTAGTGTGAGGAAGGAGCAGTAGGTCACCTTTCCTCTTTCTGGAGGTGCTTTCATAGGAAAGGGAAATGCTGTTGTACCCAGCAAAAGCCAAATAACTGATGGGTTTGGTTCACTGGCCAAAGTTTTTTTTTGGGGGGGAGGGGATAGGAAAATCAGGCTTAGGATAATCATCATGGGAAAACCCATAACAAAACCTCTGTTTTCTCAGGGAAACAGGAAAATAAGAGATATTTTTATTTAGCTGAATGAAAAGTTTTGCATTCATTTCAAAATCCTCTTTTTTTTTTATACAAAGTTGGCAAATTTCTAAACACAAAAGGTTATTTCAAAAAGAAAAATGAAAACACTTCTTTTTGAAAGTGTTTTCAGAAAACATTTTGAGTTTTCTAAATGTTTTAAAGTTATTTTCCAAATCAGTTAATGAACTTTACCTGAAATTGCAAATATTGTTAGTTCCTTGAAATTTCTTTTTTTTGGTGAACGGAAGATTAATGACTTTAAGATGTACTTTGTTGCAAGCATCTGCACACCACAGGTAGCAGGTGGGCCTTCAGTGCTTTTGACTTGGAGCTCTACGGTTACTGATAGGACTTGGCCATGACAGATCCTGGTGCTGAGACACATTTAGATCCAAGAGAGTAATAAAGATAGGTGTCTTCCGAAAAATTTAAATTTGCACTTGTGTTCTTATCTCAGGCAAACTCTAGGTTAGAGGCAGTTGCAAGACAAGATTTGGATTCATTCTTGTATCTGATTTTGTTTCTTGCATGAATAAGTTCATACTAGATTAGTAGTAATGAAGGAATGGGTAATAATGTAATGGAAAGAGTGGGAGGATCTTTTATGCAGAAGAAGGAGTGGGCTGAACTTCCAGAGGTGCTCAGCAGGGCTACCCACATACCTGCAGAGCACAGTCTGCCTTTTTGAAATAGCAGGCATCTGGAAAAAGGTGATTACCTGCCTGGCTCCTTCATCACCAGAGTTTTGTGGGTGTAGCCGTAAAGTTTCTAAATTTGGTCCAGAATAGAGACCCTCTGGAAAGGAAACAGGAGTTGGGAGGAGAGATGTCCGTTTCAGTTTGGGAATCTATACAGAAAGGAGCGGCACCTCCTGAATGTGTGCTCAACCAATCCCAGAGAAAAGCACCTGGTACCAAATCTGGAGCTTGATCTGAACCTGCTCACGTCTGGGGGCCTTCAGGGTGTTTGTTTCAGGCCAAATCAGTACGAGATCAAGGAGAAAGTTTATATCAATTTTGAATTGCCTGAGCAATGCAAAAAGGTTTTAGGACTAAAAGGGCAGAAACATATGTTACACAGGAGAAAAACATCTTATCAGGAAGAACATGAGAGAGTGAAGTGACTAACTATGAGTTTTCTTAGAATTTGCCACAAAAAAATTATAAAAGGGGGGCTCCTGAAAACCTATCTGATGGCTGCAGAGTGATCTCATTCTTCAGGCAGAGAAAGACTATAAAGGAAGGTGTATTTTCCAACCTTTTTTTCATTTATACTTTACAAAGCTTATTTCATTTGGACAAAATAATTTAAAATCCATCAATTATTTAGGTGCCAAAACTCACATTGCAAGAGAGAGAATCAAGCCAAAGGGCTTAGGTAGGGCTGCCTTCTGTCTTCATCGCAGTCCATGGCCTCATCTGGTGGTACTCATGGTCCTCCACAGTTGAAGGTTGCAAACCTGCTGGGCAAAGGTGAAGGCCAAGTCCTTGTAAGCAAGAGGTAAGAAGCAAAAAAGCAAGAAAGCGAAAGAAAGAGGAAAGAAGCAAGTCCCTCTTCCCACAATGCACACAGCAGACAACTACTGCTGCCCGCTTCTTCCAAAGCTGGAGTGCCTAACTTTGTATCCCAAACACAAAAGTATTTTGGTTCACATATACATACATACATACATGCATATATATAAAAATATATATAGACACACCCACACATGAAGAACAGCAATCAGTTTTATTCTTTTGCTTTGCAGTCATCAGTAAATTTAGTATATTCATGTGAATAGTTTAAAGAACATGTCCTGTGATCTAAATGAAAGGAAAAATATATCCACAAGATGATCCAGTGTGTGTAAAAATAAACAGTTTGATGGCTCTTACATACGCTTCTTTTGTGCAAGCAAAGAGAAATGCAGAAAAATTGCCACATTTCATCATGCAGAGCAAGGGGGCCCAGGTGACACCCTGATCAGGTGTGCATGCATAATCATTCCAAAAATAATCACCCTTTTGAATAATTTCACCCCAAATCTTGCAGCTTCAACTTATTCTCTGCAAGTGACTCATAAATCTTTACCGTGAATGTGAATCAAGTTTCAGAGCTGCAGGCTCAGGAGCTTGTTGGATTTATTCAACTTTAGTCTTTATTTATAGACATAAAAGTGTATTATTGGTTGTAACATCCAAACAAAGGAAAACAGATTGTAAGCATCCATTAACGTTTTCCCAAAAGGGAAATCTGGAGTTTCTCCTGGGTCTTTGAGTCTCTCCCTTGTAATATTAAGATGATGTCATAAACTCATAATTACTTTGTGATGCTCTTATGTACTCTGTAGTTGCTTGTTCAGAGATGGTTATTTATTTTCTGAACAGAAAAACTGAACAACAGAAACAGGTGGAATGAAGCAGATCAGTCTTTGGTGGTTTAAGGTTTGAAGGACCCCAACATTTTTATTTCACGCTATTGCAATAATTTTCTCTGGTGTATGCAAGGACACAGGTGTTTTATATAGTGTTATTAAAAAATGTTTCATTAATATTCAGATATGGGATGCAAACCTTTTATAAACACCTCATAATGACTGAAGCTAAGAGCAATGTGGGGAGTAGTAATCAGAAAGTGATGTCTTTACTCCTGAATTGGTCCATAACCTGTCCAGGTTCCTTCCAAGAAAGTGTCTGTCTGAATTAGTGGTGGACTTATGCTTTATTATTGTAATGAGAATCCCAGATTGCAAAAAAAATGTATGAGTGTATGTATGTGGAGAGGAGCGAGGAAGGAACAGACTCATGAATTTGGGTAACTCCAACCCTTGGCAGATTCAGGAGGGCAGGGTGGAGCAGTGCCAGGGGCTGGTGTGTGCCATGGGGACTTTCCTGTGTGGGAGCCTTCTTAGGTACATCTGTAATTGCTCCTTGTTTGAGGGTAGGGCAGAAATTTGTTTCAGAGCTGTGTTTGTCCTGTAACATTTTTGACTTATGAAAGTCTGATGGAGTGCTGACTGAGTGACTTGAAATGAATAATTGATCTGGCTTTCTTTCTCCTTTTCATGGAGTAGCTGTGAGCAGATTGTGATTTCCTCAGATTTATTTGTTATTCAGAAATATCTAATACATTTTTAAATCTCCCCCATCCCCCTTCATCGATTAGATTTCCCAGGCCTCTGGGTTTGGCTCAGACAGTCTGGGCTTTGGGCAGCACATCAGGGTAAAAGCACAATCTGAGTATTAGAGGTTGGGGTTGTTACTCTGCCGGCAGCATGCAGGGCAGTCCCCTCCTCCCTGAGACACCAGCAGTACTGCTGAGGGTGGGACAGGACCTTCTGTACATGTGCCAGGTAGATTGGGTTAATCTGTCATGGATTAGCCACAGGATTTTGCAAACCTCCCAGGACTAGAGTTCTGGGAAATGCATTACTTGGTGCAGTCAGTGGGATAAACCCTTTCCTACTGTTTTCTGCCCATATTCAGACATAAAGGTACAAGCGCTTCTCATGCAAAGACGTGTAAATCCCTCTCTGGGAGCATATGTGGGTTTTGAGCAGAACTTTTCTGCAGGATGGTTTGCTCGGTGGAGGTGCACAGATAAAAGAAAACACCATTCAAAAGCTGGTGAGAATATTCAAGAGCGGATTTTGTTCCCAGTACTCAGTCAAAGCTGATTTGATGAGGAAGAGAAAATTCTCTTCCTCAGCAAGGAGCATAAATATCTATTTCAAACAATTCTTTAAGGACCTAGGGTTTCTTATTACTCACTGCTAACCATTTTAATTTCTGACCTCTTCTGCTTGACTAGCTGCAGACCCATTCAATGACCCTTTAGGATTCCAGTGCTGTGATTTATGTCCTAGCCCAAATTTCTGTGAATTAGTGGTATACTGAGCCTCTAACAATTTGGAGCTGGCCTTTTTGTTTCCCCTATCCAGCTTTCCGTACTTCTCCCTTCTTGGTGCTTCATTTAGGCTTGATGGATATAATTTTAACTGTTCTCTTCAGCTCCATATAGACATTTATAATACACTGCCCTGTATCCTACATGAACAGAATAGGACTCTGCTCTGTTGTGTTTGTATCATTTCTCTCAGAATTATCTTATGGACTTCTGGATTGTCCGTGCTTTTTATTGTGGTTACGTAGTTGTTCCTTTTTTGAAGTGAGAGCCATTACAGTGTATTTAAAAGTTGTCTTTCCACATTCATCATGCTTTACTCTGCCTATACAGAGAATGATGTTTTTCTTGTCTTTGTACAGCACTTTGATACTTGAGCGTTGCTTGGTTTTTCCTTGCCATGGGTGGTTCAGGGTCCTGGCCAGGCTGGGGAGAGTGGACTCCAGCTCCAGCTGAGTATGGACTTTGACTGCTTGGTCTTGTATCTCCCCATTAAACCCAGATCTCCAAAGACAGACCTGACACTGCACAAATGGGTGGGAGGGGATATGTAAAAGCACCAGGAGTTCACCTATGCTCTGGTCATTTCCTGGTCAGGAAAGGTCTCGTGAAAAATATTGCTGGAAAAAAGCTTCTTGCTAAATTCAGCCAGTTGCTGAAAGCACTGGTGGTGAAGGAGCTGTGCTCCTGTACCTCTCTGGGTTGAGCTGGTCACAGGCTGCTGCTTCACAAAAGCTTTGCTCAAAATCAGGATTTCCTATTTCCTTTGCATTCTCCTCAGCCTGTGGTGTTGTTAACAGGCTCAGAAATGTGGCCCAAGTTTGAGGAGGGGAAGGGGTAAGCTTGTGGTAACTTTGCTTGTCATCCCTCAGTGCCTCAAGCTCCTTTCATGCCAGGAAAGAGGGAAAGGTAATTTAACTAATAATGCTGATCCTTAAATAGATTGCTCCACCAGATTCCTTACTGACATAAGACTTATTCAGGGCATCTCTTAAAGCTAAGATTGATTGCTTTTGTTACCTCCATGTACATATATCTCAGTTTCCCTTCTTTTAATGTTATCTCATTTTTTCACTTCTCTAGACCCCTTTCTATGAAAAGTACTACTGCCTGGTGCTGCACTGGCCAGCTCTGATAATAAAACTATTATGCAGTTGTCCAGGACTCTTCCTGACCTTGTTGCTGTTTAGTTGGGATTTTCTCTGATACGAGTTTGATTCTGGGATATATTCCCCACTCTTGTCTGCAGGGACTCGGGTTTGTTAGCATTTGGGTGTGGATGTCATCCTGTCTTTTACTGTCATTGGGAAGGATGGAAGTGGGCTTAGAAATATTAGCTAGTTTTGAATTTCCTAGAAGTTCAGCCTACTGAGTTCTTTTAGCAGACCTTTATTAAAACACCACGTGTACAGAGCAGCTATTTCTTCAGTGACCTGGAGTTGGGCACTACATATTGTTTAGATCAAAACAGCAGTGCACGTATGAGGGAATCTTTTTGTGGCTATGGTGATGTGCCAACCCTATAGATGTTATTTTGCTATTAGAGATTAAAAACTTACTCACAGATTCCAAGGCAGAATTTTGCTTCTGTGTGTTCATTTAAGATTTAGCCTGAAGTATTAATATAAAATTTAAAATTGTGTCCTCTTTGCTGAAATCCAGTGTGGTTACAAGGTTCTAATAAATATTATGTCCTTCCATCATGCAATTAAAATTTTCCACCTCGTTTCACAATGCAAAACACTCATATGTTGTCAATCATTTTGAAACATGATTTTTTGACATCATATAATTTCACTTCATTTTTCAGACAGACATCACACCAGGAAATTATATAAGAAAGGATCCTATTATATCTTTATTTTTCCACCAAATTTCACCTTCAAATACAGACATTTGTGTATATTTCAGTAATTCTGACAATAAACTTTCAAGGAGAAACGAATGGCATCTACATAACCAGAGATCAGCATATGGAGTTTGCTGCTCTTCAGAGACTGCAGCTCTGGCGCAGGCACCTGGTTAGGAACCGCTGGTGTAGCCACGGGAAGTTTACAAGTCTTGATGCACGAAGTGAAAAGGTTGCTGCTTGAAACAGATACCACCTGGGAGGTAGAGAGGGAAACATATGCATGTTTTTGAACTTTCCTGTGTTTAACAGTTAGCAGACACTAATGAATTGCCAAACAGCCCTGATTTAAAATGTAGTAGTCAAAAGCAAGGCTACCTGCTGCTTGTCAGGTAGTCCACCTGTTCAAGAAACCAAAGTGCCCCTGCCCTGTGCCAAGAGAAAAGCTGCTTCTGTTTCAAACCTCTGCTCTGGTGTGTGTGTATGTGTCTCATTGCATTGCTTCTTATCATGTGAGTCAGAAATTCAGCATGCAATAGAATATCTCAGGCTCATTATAGAAGTCTGATATTAAGCAACAGATTTTGATCTTAGTTGTGTGTAGATCTGGGGGAAATACAGCCTGCAGAGCACACTTTGTAACTGTGATCAGATATAGGCTGGCAAAGTAAGAGAGGAGCAAACCAGGCATGTGAAAAGCCAGAACCAAACTTTTGATTATAGCTGGATTACCTTTCAGATACCCTCTCCTAATCTGTGACTTCCATGGAAATTTGCATCTGGTCCAAAACTTCCTTACTGTCTCTCAGAGGGCTCAGCTGGGAATGGCAGCACTTTGCTGGATGATGTCTGAATCTCCTCCATCCTTCTTGATTTAAATGCTATGATGGGGATGTTGCTTGCAGGCAAGGTGATCCCAATATGTTCAGCTAAAGGTCTGCTGGGTCGCACAACCAAGCAGCTGTTATTCTGCAAAGGGAATGTGCCAACAGAGCTACTGAGCTACTAGTAAACCCATTGCAGCTAGTTTAAGATCAAGTGTTCAGACTTATGTTCATTGAAGTCAGTGCTAGGCCTGCGCTTGGGGAGTAAACCTGTGCTCTTGCATGCAAAGGTATGGGGTTTGCTCTCCAGAGCCAGCTAAATTGTACTGTGTGGCCAGGGGCTGCATATGTTGGAAAGTGCTACCTCTTAATCTGCCAGGATTGAACTTGGTTTTAGGGTTTATGGTCATAAGTGGCAGTGTTGAGCTGAGAGAGAAGACCAACAGAGTCTAGACTGCTGTAACCTACCCCACTGCCCTACACTCCTTACTGGCTATGGGGCTGCTGTGCAAACACACAGCTATCATGTATGAACACATCAGGCTTGTGCTTCAGGACCAGGTGGGCTGGATTTTGTGCACAATGCAGTGAACTGTGGAGAAACCATGAATTTTAACTTGATGAACCATTCTGCTGGTTAAGTGATTGAGGCTGTTTTAGATGGTGTGTGTCTGATAGTCTCCAGTGACCAAAGGTTTTGCTGGCAGATTTATTCCCAGGCATCACATGCAGTCATGCAGACTCAGTAACCTAAAGGGCCTCAGTTCTTGCTTTGGTTTCCCCCCAAAAAATAGCTAATGCTTTATTGAAACCAGGGAGTGGTAAGCAATGCTGGAGACCAGTCAGCTAATATACAGTATGCCAGCAGAAGAGAAAACAACCTGGGGTGCTACTGTGTGGGAAAGTGTGGTGCTCCAGCAAAGCCCTGGTAGTTCTTGTTCATGGGCAGGCATGGCTGGTGGAGGTCATCACTAAAGTTGTGTTGGTGTATGGAATAATCTTATGGCAAAAATAAACTAGCAAAGCTTACTGTAACAAATATCTCAGCAGAGGGTAGGCTGCTATGGTGTGGGAAAGGAAGGTGGCTTTTAGGGCAGCTGGGAATAAAAAGGGGGAAAACACCACAATACAGCCTCAATATAGTAAGTTGGTATTGACTGATAATAGAGAGCTGGGGGATGGTGTTCTGGTTCCCCTCATCACTCAAGGTGGCCTTGTGAAAGCTGGTAATGATCTGGTGGTAGAAATGCAGGGAACGCAAGCAAGCAGAAAATAATGAAGAACGAGAGAAGGCTGTTACCACCACTTCCTTCCTCAAACTGCAGAATAGCTTGGGGCTCAGATTCAATAGGAAGTTACTGCAGCATAAAAAGCTCCCACCCATCAGCTGAGCTGTACTCACCATTTGTGTACATCTTCTTAGCCTGCAACAGTTGTAAAGTAAAATGGTTTATCTGAATTTTTTTTCTTCTTTGAGGCTTAAACTAGCTTGTGATACCCTCAGTGGGTATGCATGGTCCCCCCAGCTCAGCTGCAGGGATATGCTGTGGGTCAGGGTATGGCATGTTAAGATGGTGCATTTTCAGCCTTAAAATTAGCTTGGTTCTTATATAACATCGGCTCTTAGTGGTCAGGTTGGTTTTACTGCAGAGACAGAGGGAAGTAAATGCTCTAGTGTAAGTATGATGCAAATGATTTCTCCTGGCCTGATCCTGAAATCACTGGGGTGTGCCATATAAAAGCATGCAAAAAATTAATCTAATGAGTGACAAGATAGATCTTTCAAGGAGTCCCTTATGTATTTAACACGAAACACGCACTTTCTTTGAATTGCGGCAAGGGTGCTGAGCTCCTCACAAAGTTCCCCCCACCCCCCCCCAAACCCATGAGTACACTCTCAAGGCATGAGCAGCATCTGGGGAGTTGGGTTCTCATGCACAAGCACAGCCCTGTGATTTGCACGGGGGGTGTTAATTCAGAGATCTGTCCTTCAAAGCAGGGAAATGATGAGGTAAGAAATCTTTCTGTATTTTGAATACATATATATGTACACACATATAAATATATATGAGATTATTCAAATGCAGCTTGAATATATTTTGCCTAATCCATACAGAGTTTTATCAATATTTCTTTGTTTATTCTCTTTCATGCCAGCTGCTTTCTTTATATATTTCCATTTTGTACATTTTTCAGAGTGATTGGATCATGTTGCATGCACTTCTATTGAAATATTAAGTGTTTGCAATCCCCATTCATAGGCACCAGCTCTGTTATTATGATCCATCATTTCAAAATCCACATATTTGAAAAAAGAGAGCTTAGCTAGCCCTTGAGTAGCAGAGAGCATTAGACCCAAGGAGTCTCATTCGTCTTGTCAATAATCTATGGATTAACACCACCAAATTGTTTGTTTCATTGGCATATCCTTGCTGTGTATTTTTAAAGGAAATGAGTGTGTGCAAAGGCCAGTGAGGTGAGGTCGGGCGAAGGCTGGGTTTATACTGGTGTGAGCAGGGAAGTAGAGAACTTCTCATTTGTGCCCAGCTCTTGGGGATCTTGTGATGGTTATGATCTGGATATTGCCGATTCCTGTTGGTGGTCAGGATGGGAGAAATGAACCCTGTGATGGCCAGGGCTTCTTGCACCTTGCCTGGGGGCCAGGGCAGCTTGCCGGTTTACCTGGGGGGAAGCTGTCCTTCCTGTGCTTGGGTTTTTATTGCCTGCCAGCCATTCTGCACAAGGACTCCTCCTTGTCCATCACTCAAGTATGATGGGATTTGGTAAAAAGGCTTTTTCCCTCACTTTCTGTGTCTCAGTGGGACGCATGACGGTGGAGACGTGGTGGGTGGGCAGAGGGATTACAAGACAGGTGCAGCACCTGCATCACCTGTGCAAGCAGAACCCCTGACCTGATTTGTGAAGACCTAAGATAAAGGCAAGCCTGGTGGTGGCAGGGACCCCAGTGCTGACTGCGGTCTGATGACGGCCACAGCAGATTGTGGAGATGGTGTGCAAGCATCAGCTTTGAGCATCTGTGCCATTAGCAGGTTCACCTGAATGGCAACACCACCGTTGTTAGCTTTTGACATGGGCTCTATTCACTCTTTGTTAAACTTTCATGTCCCCATTTAGCGTCACTGCTAAAGCACGAAAGCATGGTGAAACCCACTGATGCCATCCAGTATCCCCCCAGCTGGGTCAGTACGGGGCAGACTGACCCTCCTGCTGCCAAAATCTCGCCCTGGCCTTTGCAGCCTGCCCTTTGTGCGGTTTTGTGGCAGACCCACTGGAGGGCATGAGGGCTGTGCAGGGCAGCTGCGGCACCGGTGCAGGGACTGTCGCCAGCTGGTCTAGGCGTGCCATTCATCACTGGTGACAGTCCGTGCGGCATCGTCACCTAGCAACAGCCTGGACACGGCAGGCGGGACTTTATTTTTTTTTTAACATGAAAATAAGGTAATAATTTAGAAATTTGCATTTTTATTTTAACAGATAAGAGTATTTTGGTGTCAGTCTTGAAATTCAAAGCTGGAGATGGTTTTGCTTTCCATGCCCATGACTCCAAGCACTGGAGCAGTGGCTGCCTTGACAAGATGGAGCTATCCATTTCGTGCATACCAGTGTTTAAAGTTGAGCCTGACATTATGCGATTGCCTTGCCCTGTTTTGTGGGGTTTTTTTTTTCTCTCCACATATGTGATATAAAAAATTATATAGTTAAGGGTGGTTTTTTTATGTAACTTCTACTTCTGAGGCTGAACTTTCAGGTTGATTTTTTTTTTAATCAGAGGGAAGAAAAGGCAAAGAAGTATATACACTCAAATTACTCCTTTCCCACTCTTTTAAAACACCTTTAAGATTGCAAAAGTCTTCTGAACTCTATATTGGCAATTCATGGTGCGGCAACTCATTGCAAAATACGCTCGTTCGTTTTCACTGATTGAATTTACTGATTGTTAATGTGTATAAAAGTGTTAAGTACTTTTGAAGTAATCTCCTGCTATAGGATTTATAGGAAAGACTATTTAAATGTCGTAGTGTTTTCTCTGTTGTTATGACAGTATTATTGAGTAAATAGTTTAATTTTAGTGCCCTAGTTAAAAAAAATCTATAATGACCGCCACATAAATCGTTTGCTTTTTTTATTTCTATATTTAGTTCCCTCCACAGAGACTGGAGTTGAAAATAGGCTAGTACCTAAGACATGAATTCTCTTAAATATTAAAGAGATCTCATCAATGATTTTATTAGTCTCAGTACTCAGTGAAGGCCGCACTGACATCTGAAGTCTAATGATTTTTTTAATATATTTAAAGCCTCGTACTGCACCTTTAAATATTGAACAATATTGAAAAATATAGAAGTACTTTTTTGTATATTAGCTTTAGGCAGAACTGTTGTATGATTTCCACTCCTTTCATGACATTGTAATGATGTTACCACATACAACTTTATCTTGCATGAAAAGGTGAAGTCATGAGTGATTTCTCCAATTTAAAAGCACTCAACCCTCACAGTGCTAGAAATGAATATTTTGCATATATTCATGCAACAATGATTCAATTTAAGATTTCTATTTTCAAACATTGCTTGAAACCTTCGGTATGTTAGTAGTAAAATTGCCAAAATGTGTAATAAGATTTATTATAGATGAGTAGCATTTTATTTAGTATTTCATGTTAACACGCTTTTAGGGTTACCCTGGTTTAGCAGAAGAATTCATCTTTCTTTTTTAATCAGAGCTAACACTTTATTGTATTATTAAGATACACTTACTGTGCAATTGTATATCACTGTAGGAGCAGAGTTTTCTCTGCCTGGCAAACCTGCACCTGGTTGATGCATGGCATCTGTCTTCTGCACCCTAACCCCACTGCTTGGTACTGTACTGCTCCCCATCGCTTTAATTTATTCTGGTTTTTAGTTTTCCTTCTAAAAGACCATCTTGAGCTCTGCACTGACATGCACTGCAGGTCTCTGCACTCAACCAGAGTAGACAGGAGCTTTGCTTGGGGCTGGCTCTGCCCTCGCACCACTGACAGCGGCTTTTGCTGCCAGCAGCAAACCCTGTCCTGAGAGCTAACAGTCCAGTGACCAAAACACAAGCCACTTTGGTGGCTGAGTTTTTTAGGAAGCTTCTTTCTGTAGCTTCACCTTTGTCATCTGCCCATTGCACTGTCATGGAGCTAACAAATAGGAGCAGCCATTTCTCTGAACATCTGTGGCCAGGGCATGTATGTCAATGAGTTTTGCAAAATGTCCCTCGTGCCGAGGCCACCCTCTATTGATTTCATGGCTTTGCATCTGGAGGTGTGTTGTGGCACTGAGTCTGTATGAGCTCCATGTAAGTCAATGCGAGCTAAAGCAGTAGAGCAGATGCTTAACCTAAAGCAGCCTGCATTTTGGTTTTGCTCCCTCACTGTCTTTTTTGTGGTCTGGGCCAGGTTATACCCCTGTTGAAGCAGCACCATCATGCATACACAAGCTTGATATTTTCATGACTTTGGTGATTAAAGAGTGGTAAGACCAGGCCTGAAAAATTCCTAGCATTTTGATCTTCTTACCAAGGTCCAAACCCTGATGCCTTTTTGGCTTCCAGTAACCCCTTCACGCTTGGCCCCAGTACAGCGAATGAAACGGCACTCCTGCAGGTAAGGGGCTTATCCTGTGGGAAAAAATACTATTAACATGTAATCATGAGGGCTGAGGGGTGACAAGCTGCTGCAGTGAAGTGATAAATATGTTTACATCTTTTAAAAGTTGTAACTCAGCATGGATGAGCTGGCATGTCCCCGTCCCGTCCCCCCCGCCTTCACGTTCATGTTCGACTCACAAGCAGAAAGAGATGATCTCCTATTAGGAAAGATTTCTCTTTGACTGGGGAGCTGGAGATGGTAGTGAAAGTGGCTTTCATAGATGAAAATAATTGTACACTTTTTGTATTATTATTTTTGGCAAAGACCTAGCGTTTCAGCTTTCCAGCGTATTACATCATTACATTGTATAATGCATCATAATGATAGAGTGAATGGAAACGAAGAAATGCCAGCTTCTGTTGCAAGTTTAAAGACAGACACACATTTTCAGCTGGGAAAGCTGCTGTTCAGCTAAGTGTTTTCCTAGATGAAACAAAGCTGCAATCCCACTTGGCATTCGCATTAATTGTGGACTTGCCAACAGGCCAGTTTCACTGGTGTATAAATTAGTGGAGAATTATTCAACTCATCTCAATAACTAAGAGAATATCCTCATAAAGCTTGCTGAGCTGTAAGACATTCCCCCTCCCCCCCACTTTCCAGGGTATTTTGCACCCTATACTTAGAAAAATCACAGAATTTGCATGCTGTTCAAAAAAAAAAAAAAAAAAAGAGGAAAAAAGGGAAAAAGGCAAAAAAAACATACAAAGAAAGGCATCAAATATACTGATAACCTAGCAGAGCAGTGTGGTGACTATCTGCATAAAATAGCAAGTTTGTATTGATCAGAAACTGTCCAAATTAAGAAGGAATTTTCTGGTTTGTTGTTTGAGTTTGGAGTTTGGGTGTTGGTTTGTTTATTTCGTTTTGAAAATCAGCTAAAAATGTGAAGTGAAAGCGCCTGTGAAACGTGCCTTGTTGCCAGCACCAGACACCCAACATTTCATGTCTCTCCATCGAAAGAAGAGCCCAGGAAGTGCAAACTTCCTCGAACTGTCCTGCCAACAGGCCTTTCTGACCTAAAGGGGGATCACCTTTATGGTGACAGGATAATTTGATCTCTATGCCATCTAATCCTTATTTTCTTTATGGAGGCTGCCAGCAAGGGTGCCAATTAGTGCCAATTGTGATGGTGGCTTTTGTGATGCAGACACCTGCCCACTAGGAATTGGACTGGTACCACCAACACACATATGCCACTAAACAGCTGTCAGATGGTAATGACTTTCTGGAGTAGAAGAAAAGGGCAGAATTTCATTCTGAGGCAGTTTTCTGAGAAAATTTTACAATTTTTCACTTCTTTCCCCCCTCTTTTTTAGTATTTTAATTCCAGGCTTCTAATGATTAAGCAAAATGAGGATTTTAAAGTATATATCATAGCACCAACTTCATACCAAAAGCTATGTGGGCCAGATGAGCAAACATAGAGTGAGAAATTATATTAATGTCATTCTTACAATTCGAAATTGTACTTTAAAGTGGTCTTCTGAAGCGTGTTCCTTATTTACATTGCTTATCCCAGCAAAAGGCAAATGAAACGCTACGTTTTCTTTCACCACTCTTCTGAGACATGGCCTCTGTTTTTCTGGCTAAATTAAAAGAATGCATTAAATATAAACATCAAACAATTTTTGTAATTCCTTTTCAGGTTTTTTTTTAAATGACAGAATGAAATGCTTTGTAGCACTTATGCAGCTCATGCCATCAGAGGTGCAATAGTTCAGGATGTCTCTTCCGCTTTTATTAAACTCTCCTCTAATTTTTGGTCAGATCAACAGTCCCTTCTTTGATGCCTAAACAGGAGAAGTTTACAAGCCTGCTTTTATCTGTAAATATTTATATGTGCATGTGTATGCTTGTATAAGCATACTGACATTCACCTATATAGACACATGCACACTTAACTGGAACTTTTTGGGTGATTCTGGCAATACAGTCACGCATACAGCTAGGAGCACTTTAGGGGACTTCTTAATGGCAAATAGCAATTTCTGCTGTGCGGTGTCAAGGTTGCATGAACCTTCTAGCTCATCTAATGTGTCCATTGGTGAGGTACTGAGCACTGGTTGGTGTTAGGGACGTGGGTGGGAAGTGCGGGTAGTGTCTCACAGGAGATATTTGGCATTGTGTAAGAATGGACCTTCAGAGCTTTAAGAGGATTCCTGTATCTTTTCCAAGCCTTATGTATCACTGCCGAAAGCTCCTGACGCCTGATAGTCCAGCCAAAGGCCAGACACTGGCAATTAGCGTGATCTTTCAGCGCTCAGCCAACACATACTGCTGGTTCAGCCTTTGCTCTGGCAGGTGTCGCACCTTGATTAGCGCAATTGCTTATTGGCATCAACCACTAAACAAGTTTCCTGCTAGACGTAAAAGGAAACAATCCTAACTAAACGCAGCCTAGGTTGGTACGCAATGATAGAAAATGGTCTAATGCTTTAAGGAAAATGATGACATGGTGATTGCTGTTGACCTTTAGTAAACAGAGTCACATTTAGAAAGGACACCACTGTCATATATATACATAATATGTATGTAAAAAAGTTCATACAAAGATTTTCAAGTGAAATAGAACTAGACCAAATGCATCAGGGTCATTGCTTTTTATTAGCATTTGTTGCTGAGGTCTGGGCCACCATTCCTTGTCACTGTTTCCAAGGAATGTAAAGCTCTGTTACAGTTTGGACCAGCTCTCTTAATGCCGCCTTATCTGTTTCTCTTCTGCTTATGCATTCCTCAGACACTGACCATTTTAATGCAGCTGTAACTGGCTGTGGCTTCTGCCACAGAAAGGAGAGAGTTTGCAGATCGACTTGCAGTGGTTTCTGGGCTTGGTCACGGGCTGGTCTCTCCATCTGCCAGAGAGCTGTGACCCACAAGGGACGTTTCTGTACTGTCACCAGAACATACTCTGAAATTCCACAAATTTGAAAGGAATGGCAACCAGGGCAACCAGCTACTCATGGGTTTGGGAGAGGTAACAGCAAACCTACAGAGGCTCAACCAGGTGTTTTATTTTGTTGATAGCTTTTGACCATAATTTTTTTTCTCCACCAGTTTAGCTTGTTAAGGGCTTTCAAAACATTTTCTCTACATCTTGGGGTTGCTCCAAGACTTCTTAGTTTGAAAGGACAATGGAGCTCAGATTTTTGAAACTTCAGCCCCTTTTCTGGCACTTGAGCTAAGAGTCATCTTTACAAAACCCACAAATCCCAGTAGCTCCTTTCACGATGGTCAGATTTTAGAAGGGTTCATCAGTTAGTTTTCTTTAATGCACAAGGCACATTATTTTTGAATGCGAAAATAGTCTGCACTAGATTGTACTACAGTTTTTGTCAGTGGATGAGTAGTTATATGCCTGGGTGAGCAGGGGGTACAAAATCCAGTCCATTATTCTATATGCTGTCCTCAAATGCAAGTCAAGGAATTCATTGAACTCAGCAGGTAATCATTACTGGGACTGAAGTGAAAACCTGTGCCACTACTAACACATATTCTTTGTTAGTGTTTTAAATGATGCAAACATGTTTTAAACAGTCCTGTGGTGTATCTCTTGCACATACTAACATATATACTTCCCAGTGAACATGTAACATGGTTTCTAACATACGCTAAACTTCAAAACAAGTAATATTAAAGGAAAATGTGGTAATTCTTTAAACACCCTATCATTGTGAATTCATATCATATTCATTGTAATAGCATTGATCAAAATGAATTCATTTGGTATTCATGTAAATGTCACATGTACTTCCATAGGTGTTTCATTGTAAATTAGCATTTCTCAGAGGACACTTAAAATAAAGTGTTACTGAAAGTTCTCATTACACATATTGCTGAGATTAGTACATTAAGGATCATGTACTTACATAGTACTAATGCATTCCTGCCACTTAAAATGCTGCATTACCCATTTCTGATATCTAGCAAATATCTAAAGCAATTTTGAGAATTACTGACATCCTGAAGGAAGTGGTACTTTTGTGATTAAATTGGTTTTGTGTATTTCACTTCGATTTACAAAAAAACCCTGTGCCAGATATACTTAAATGATTTTTTGATTTAAATGACTTTAGCATCAAGTGAAACAAAACAAAAAAAAAAAAAAAAAGAGAGCCACATCTAATTAGAAAAACAAAACCAAATGTTACAAATGCTTTTGGGTCTTCAAACTTGTCTCACAAAGCCGAATTAGCTGACTCTTTAATATAATGTGGCACAAGCCTTCTGATGTATTTGCTTTCATATTATGACTTCCTAAGAGAAAGACAAAAAGTTTTGTGGTCTCAGGCAAGATGTATTTCTGACGTCTTGAATTGTCCATTACAGCTTGTTTGGTCTGAAGTTATTTTTGAAAAGATGAAGTTTAAAGAAGACTACAGAGCATTTTATAAATAGCTGACAGAAGGCGCGTTAGAGTAACTATAAAAAAGATAGCGTTGTTTGAGTCCTGAAACACTCTAAACCTGTCTGACATCATTGTGGATGTCTTCTGAAAAGGATTGATGTAATTACTTCAAGGCTTTTTTTATACCACTAATAAAAAAGCTCTGAAGCTTTACAGCGGGCCTGATCCTAGCAGAGAATTTTGAAAAAATGTGGGGAATTGACAACATTTTGGTATTTGTGTTGGAAGGGAAGAGTCAAATTTGGCCACAAGGTGTTACAAAACCTATGCTGCTTAATACAATCTCTTAGCAAATATTTGCTTGCTCTTCTGGCTTCATCCACGTGTGTGTGGTGGGCAGTGTGGGCTTGCAACAGGTGCTAGTGGGCTGTGCAGGAGGCACCATTCCCAAAGCTGAAGGAAAGCACAAAGAAAAAGATGGTATTATGGCTAAAATACTAATCTGGGCTGTGCAAGATTTGGGTCCAGTCCTGGTGCCGTGCCAGCATGCAACCTGTGCCAAAAAGTAGAGTGGGGAGGGCAAACTTTTTCCCTCCTGTCACTTGTCCTGGCACGGGGGGCTGGAAAGGAGGAAGATGAGAGGAGAGGGAGGGAGACCACGCGGAGGAAGAGAACTCATGCTCCTTGAGATCACTCTGTGTCTTGTGCAACCTTAACAGTTGTCGTGACCTGCCTCAGATGTGACACTCCCCACCCTTGCAGCTGATTTCCAGCTTCTTTTGACTGCGATGCCCGTAGTGGGTTGAGCCGCATCTCCAGAAACTATTAAATCCGGGAGTGGATGCATCCGCACCCGAGTATCAGCTGTACAAGAGCACTCAGCTTTGTCTCTTGCCTTGCTTGATTTTCCAGAAGTTTTCGGATCTGAGAGTATTTGCCTAGTTTATAATGTTTGCTAGATTGGTTTGAGAGTGTGCAATACAGCAAACTGCAGGATAGAGTATGTAATCTAGAAATCCATTTCAGGTAGAGGCATAATTAGATAATGTAAGATAATAAATAGCTACTAAAATCACATGAAAAATATGATAGTGCTATAAAGCATGTTTTTATAATCCTGCTCCTCCCCTTTTCTGCTTCCTCCTCCTCCTCTTCAGTATAACAAGGACCCTAATAGGCTTCATGTATAAGTGCTTATTTCTATTAAAGACAAGTGTAATCTTTTGTAGTCCAAATGTCCCTATCATAAATGCTAACTGAGGAAAATATTGGGACTCATTTATTTATGAACCCGTTAATAATGAGGTACAGTAATGAAAAAGGCTTTCTCAGCACAAAGCCTCCTGAACAAACAATGCACACTGGGGAAAAAGAGCTAGTTAGCCTTACTGACTTAGATAAAGCTATGGAGGAATGACAAGTGCCAGTAATTAGCAAAGCCTCTTCAACAAGATAACCCTATACATCTTTGTCTATTTCAATCACCAAAGACTCCGATTCAGTGTAAAATTGAAGCTGGGATGCCATCAATTTCTGTTAACCTCTTTATATTGTTCTGTGTGCATGCATATGTGATAGATAGTTTTTGTCATTTTATTAAATGGTGACATCTCAGTATGCATGTGACTAAAACTGTTTTCTTCTTAGCAAAGTATTTTTAATCATCTCTCCATTGCCTTTATTAACTCACTTCTGAGTCCTAATTGCTTTATTCTACAATATCGGCAGCTGTTCTAGGGGATGCAAACATTTGTGCCCTCTCCTTTTATGAGCAGTGTATCTGTGATTGAGAAGTTTGTGCCCCTTCTGCTATTCATGAGAGCAGGTACAGTAGTTCTGTGTATGTCTGCTGACCACCTGCAGAATGTCCTGCTGCATTTTTACTGGAACAGGGCAACATTTGTGGCTTACAGTGATCAGCGCTCACGCTCAGACGTCTGGTTTCTGTGAGAATGGACTCCCCTCTCCACACTTGTCCGGATGGGCGGTGCTTGTTTGGTTTTGGTGGTATAGCTGCTGTTCACCTGCTGGGGCCACGAGCCAAAGCCTGTTGAACTCAGTGGAAAGACTCCCATCAACTTTGTGGTCCTTTGTCCATGAATGCATCCAAACTGCTTTTTTCCACCTTAAATGGACAGCCCTGATTTTTTTCCCTCACTGGCTTCCAACGTTTGTGAGCTCATACTCCCTAAATTTCCCTGTGACTTTCAGATAAGTCAGAAAATATGTTCACCTGAAGCTTTTCAAGGGGAAAAAAAAGAAGTTATAAATCAACCCTGTTCCCTTGACATCAGGGCAAGTTTGCTGAGAGTGCTTGCAGAGTTAGCACTGAGTGACCTGAGAAGTTGCACGTGGCGTTGGGTGTCATAACAAAAGTTCCTTCTGGCTCCATTCTCTTGCTCTGTAATGTCTTTTACTTGTTTTAAGTACTCCAGGCCCTGACTTCTGAGGTTATTAATCTTCATCTGTGCTCTTTTTAAACTTTACTACTAGCACTTTTTTGCCTCAGATATGCTTTTATTCATTCTTTTCAGCAGCAATAACCTCTCATATTGGCCAAATTAGGAAATAATTGCAAATAATAGAGAATTCTTTTCCAGCACTACAATAAAGGATTATATATGTGCTGTGTGTGAGGGATGGCACGGAGTGTAAATACCAAAATATGGGCAAATATGCGGAGAAGTACGCTGTTTGGCTCTCGCTCTGAATTTCTTTCTGGCTCAGAGGTCTTTGTGTTCAGAGGCACGATTGTCAGCCTGTGGCAGAGGTGCTGTCACACGTGGTGGTTTGTGGAGGAGGAAGGCAAAAGAAAGAGCTGATGTTACAGGTCAGCTTGCGCCAGTCACTGCAGGGCTGCAGGTTGGTTAGGAAAACCTGTGCAGAGTCTTTTAGTTTTCTATGGGAGAAGCAGAGTTGTGTGGATCAAATTAAAAGTCACTTGCATTTTTTAAACAGAAATCTCTGATCTATGTTGCTTTTATTTATGTGGCCACAGTAGCCATGGCTTGTCTCTGTTGAGTGAGCACAGAGAAACTTTCCCAGTTCCTGGAATTCCACCCCAGTTTTTCTGTGCATTGTTCAGTTTTGGATCTTCATCCATTACTTTGAAACTCTCAGTTGTCCAGTCAAGGAGCTGAAACCAAGAGTTTCTGTCTGACCTGTATTACAAGTCACACATCACAAGTGACCGATAATCCAACCCAGCTATTTGCAAGCCAGGAAAACTGACTAACTTGGTGTCATGTTAATAATTAGTTTTCAATAACAGCTATATTTGTAGAACTTTGGGATATGCTTGTGCAAAATACCCCCCCTCTACTCTCAGGTGTCTAGCTGCTCTCATGCGTAGGCATTTTCAGGATCAAAGCTCCTATGAATGTTACTCACAACAAATAATTCTATCAGCTCTTGGGAAGAAAATACAGAAAGCATTCATGTAATGCTGCCATCTCAGTTGGGGAGCAAGGAAATATGTAGACTGTAGGAGAGAGCAAAGCTCTCTCAGTGCTCTCATCACATTAACACTTACTTTCCTTCCTTCCAGTTGAAGTTCTTTGAGCTGCTGCTTTCCATTGTTTTTTATTATTCATTTGAATCTGAAAATAATATTTTTCCTCTCTAATTCAGGAAAAATTGTCATTGCCCACCTCCTGCTGAGGGAAAAAAGTGCCAGAGCCCATCTCCTGTGAGCTCCTTCTCACTTCAAATGCAGGCTGCAATGGCTGCTTTGGAAATGTAACAGGCTATTATAGAAATATGTATTTACACAGTATTTTAAGATGCACATTATCCACCTGATAGACCATAACAGCTCACCATTACAGCCTATTGAATAAAACCTCTCCGCACCATTTTTTTTCAAAGCAGATACTTTTTATGTGACAAATCGTGAATCTATTGCGTAAAAGTGCAAGTTTGTCGTGTAGGACAGTAGGTGGGCACCATTTACCTTTAACCTGCTGCAATGGGAACTTCTTGCTCTGACCCTGCCCTGTAGAACAAATTATTCTGACCAGAGAGATGCAAATTAAAAAAAAAAAATAAGGGGAGAAAAAAATCTTCACGAACACGAAAGCAAAAGTTGCAATGTGGGCTGCATTAGATTATAAAACAGATCATACCACTGGTGAGTGCAGACAAATAAGTAACATGGCTCAGGTGGAAATCCCCAGCTATACCGTTTGTGAGCTTCTCTGCCAGGTCCTGCTGAATGTCTATGAATTTTAAGCTACCAGCAGTCTCAGCAGTGTGCTCTCTGTCTGCCACTGCCTTTTGAGAGTCATGTTGATGTCCTGAATTGCCAAGGATCTGGGAGCATCCTAGCTATTTAAGGAGTTCCCCTAAAATAGTTTAACCTCCCAGTCCTAAGTCCTTTCCTCTCTCCTGCAGAGTTGTTTTCCTTCTTCTTTAGTTGGTCCTAGTATAAAAAGGGACCCCTCTATTCTGAAAACATCTCTGCTTGGCTTTCCTGTCCAAACTTCCTGTGCTTGTTTGACTCACTTCAATTAATCCATACTTGAACAGTTTCTCTCTTCCAGGAATTCACATTAGAAACTGCACTGCCCTAGGTGCCATCTCTCTCTGTCCAAGGATGCTCGTTTTGAATAGATAATAATCAAAATTTAACAAGCCTCCTTTATTAGCCTGGAGCTAAGCATAAGGACTCTTTCTGTCATCTCCTGTGAGTTTTAACTTAACAAGAAACAAGAGACAACAGAGAAGGCCACAAGACCCCAACTTCAAAATGAAGCTCGCAGCCGAAGACACAGTGTCCCTAGTATCAAACAGACTGAATAAGCTGCAAATAGACAAGATTCCCAACTTGTTATAAGATGAAATAGAGCCTAGCCCCTGTTGTGAAACAATTTTACATTGCAGATGTTCACGAATGCATGGAAAATGTGGTGACTTCAAGTTTCTTTTTGTTTCCTATCTTCAGGATGTCAAAACTCATTTTTTTGAAAAAACTCTCTAATAGTTACAGTTGACTCCTGAGAAGAGACTTGCATGTCTGGAACAAAAAAAGATTTCCAGCCAGCTAAATAGCGTTGTCTTCTTCCCTCCCACCATTCAAATAAAGCGTACACAAGAGAAATACCAAACAGGCATGGGTTTTGCATATCATGCCAATCCTGATCTGAAACAGTTTATTAATATAAATCACCTCCAAAAAAGGGAAAGATTTTAAAGGGAAGTGAATAGCTGCCAAAAAGACTTACACACAGAGCCAGTGTCTAACACTAAACCTAGTGGAAATCATGTATTTCCATTCTTCATGAAGCAAAGCAGTTGGGAGCCAGTGCTTTGAACCGTGCATGGGACACTTGCTGTGAGTCCCCACTGGAAAGCATATGGTTTGAGAGGAAACAGAAACACCATCCAAAAAAGTGCTGGTCTATAACCAGCAGATCTGTAAATAGTCTAAACCCACCCCCCATTTCCCCTGCAAGAGGGGACCGAAGGGCCCTGTCTAGTCTTTGCCATGCCTGTTCCCCACCAGGGTATCAGTGTGAGCTCTGCTCCTGCTGGGATGCTTCCTCTGCACTTCTCAAAACAGAAGGGAATGATTTGGCGAAGCAAATGTCACCCCATGGATGCAAGGATGCCGGCTGGCCATGCCTTCATGTGGCAGACTGCCATAGGTAGGTTTTTCACAGTGTGAGTATCTACCTACTCTGCTCCGCTCCAGCCCACCTTTCTCCGGGAGCTTCTAGGAGGGCTTTTGTGGTGTCCAGCCCATGGGTGGGAGCTGAACTTACATGTGGTTTTGTCTAGAGTGTCTCCTCCTTTACTCTTTACTCTTCACTCATTTGCAAAGAAGGACCGAGCGGTCAGAAGCTGTGGTTTTCTGGATTTCCTAGGTGTGTTTGGGAGAATTGTCCTCACTTTTTAAATAGTGTATTTGGTTTAATTTTCATTATTTTTAGATGTTAAATTTTAGATCAATACAGTATGTCTTAAACTACTGTATTAGAATGCTGCTTGACTCACTTCCAAATTGAAGACCTTTTAAAAAAAATGAAGCAGTCCAATAATTTTAAATCACTCTGCACTGTGCATTGCAATTTAAAATTATTGGAGTGCTTCAAATTTTTATAAGCCCTTGAATTTGGAAGTGATCGAGGTTCTGGGCATACTCAGTGTAGAGCAATTTAAAATTATAAGAGCTGTCAAATTTTTATATAAGCACTTCAGTTAGAAAAGGGATTTGGGTTCTGGGCATGTGCAAAGGGGAGCAATTTAAATTATTAAAGTGCTTCAATTTTTTTCTAAGCACCTGATTTTGGAAGGGTTTTGGTTTGTGCAGCCTAAAATGACAACTTCCTTTGAGAGTTTCTTCTTAAAAAGAATCTCAATCTTGCAAACTGAAGTATTCTTTAAAATGTGAATTCGCTGATACTTTAAAAACTGATTTGCACAGAGCTTGGTGCTCAGGATGTATTTTTTTTTTCACTTATTTTATTATTTCACACTTTAAGGGGCAAATTGATGGTATAGAAATAGCTGCCTCTTTGGATTTTATTTTTTTCCAACTGTTGCACTCATGATGCAAAAAAAGAGTGGAAAAATGAAAAATTTGATGAAAAGAAATGCATATTTTTTCCATGGACTATCCTGCCTGGCCAACCGAACTTACAAGGGATGCAAAATTGAAACAATTTGTTATTAAATCTCATTATAATGTCTCTCAACGCTCGAAATAAAAGCCATGTGACAGCTGACAATCTGAAGGAAGGAAGTTCAAAAGCAGCTTTATTTGCACTCTCGTGCTCCATACTGAAGTGATTCCTGCCAGGAGCCATGCCAGGATTGCCATCTTTGCCTCGAATCCTGCCCCATCCCTTTGCTTTCCAGTGCTGGGCAGGACAGCAGGAACAGCAGCAAGGGGAGCGGGGAGGACAGGTCCTCTCCCTTCCGGCAGCCATGGGTGCATGTACTGGGTGAGAATTAAGGCTCAGCTGGCACATGCAATTTTGTATTCTGCAGGGAAAATACAATTTATGCACCAACTCCCACACTGTTGCAGCAGGACAAATGCAGAGTGAATCTGACATAGCTCAACTGGAGATTGCTGTGTCTGGACAGACACAGCATTTGGCCCATGGGCAAAATAGGACTAAGAGGTAACCTTACTGAGCTGCCAGAGGAAAAGGGTGGAGGAGGTGAGCATGCCAGCCTCTCAGCTCACCCTTCTCTCTTTTCTTAAAAACAGGGATTCGCTTTGTGGGGTGGGTATCAGGGTAATTAGTTAATGTATAGAGAGCACTGTGTACCTTAAGTACACATATCAGAAGTACACGTGGAGTGGAATAGTGCATTTCATCAGACACCAATTTAGTATTTTTTTCCCCTTGAATGCTCCTTTCACTTGTTACCATGGAGGTGATAGGTGACCATTTGTAGTTTTTTTTTTCCTTGGAGAATGAAGTTTTTGAATAAAAGCCAGTGATCAAATTAAATAGGGGCAAAGATATGGCAGAGGTGAAATTCAAAAGATAATATGTAATAATTGGTTTTAAAGCAGAAGCCAGATTAATCATACAGTCAGCAACAAAGGAAAAAATTCCTGAAAGCCTGTTGCATTTTCTCTTGGATTTTTTTCAGAAAGGTAAAAATACAAAAATGGTTTTTTTACTCTCCCTGCTATTAACTACGTCATCCTCGTGGGATGCAAAAAACAGGGGCAGTTCTGTGCCAGAAGGACGAGGAATGGGAGACCAAACATATTTTTGCTCAGTATAAATTGGTTTGGACTGTGCTTTCATTGAATCCTTCTGGAAGTTTGTGGCAGGCACAAACTCTGCTCAGCCACGCTCCTTGATGTGCAGAGGGGATGTGAGCAGTAGAGGCGAGGTGTTCTGGGGACTCAGTGCCAGCGTGGCTGGGAGCTGTTGTGTGTACTTGTGTCAGCAGCAAAAAAAGGTTTTCTAGGTAGAGTTTGGTAGGTGTGAGCTCTCTGTCTATCCCTTCTCCTTCTGACCAGTGTGTGGGCATGGACATAAATTCTATTAAAAAGCTGCACTGGCAGAAGAGCAAAAGAGGCAGGTCCGGGCTGTCCTGGAAGTGGCTGCCGGCAGGACTGTGTGTATCAGATGAACATGCGTGGCTGCAGGTGCGTGCGAAGGCAGAGAGGTATCAAGCTGGATGTTAAACACAGAGAAAGACCCTGGTCCTGTCTATCTGAATCCCAATTCTGGTACGAAATACAGAGCAAATCGGCTCTGAGATGTCGCCTTGCACAGGCACGCGTACAAGCACCGAGGCTGCCCTAAAGTTCCCGTCTCACTGATTCACTTCAGATGCTGTGTGCTCAAACCCTGCTTTTGGGCTGTATTTATGCTAATGTTGACAGTTTTTTCCTCCTTTGTTACATTGTGCAAACCAAATAGAAAGTGAGGTGAGCTTGTCTGAGCAGATGAAAGATGGCAAGAAATTGGTGCTTGGGGACCAGTGTCTTGGTGACATCGACTCTGCAGTCCTTTTTTTCTCTCTCTCCCTGGCTTCCCCTCTCCCTCTCATTCTCTCTGAAATGGTCTGTGCCTCCAGTAATTTACATAATACTCTTCTGACACCTTTACTTTAGTCATCAATCACGGTACCTTCTCTCAGTCTATCTTTTGTCTGAGCATGTCTCTTCTTTATCAGGCCATGCACAAAAGATTAATTTCACAGTTTTTCTCCCTTCTTTCTTTCCTTGCAAGATACAAAGCTCATGAAATGACAGAAGCAAGATAATGAAAACAACAATGCAAGCAATTTTTTTTTTTGTTCTTGCTGGTTGGATCTCAAGATACTTTTTTTAACCTCATTGTGTGCCATCTGTCTTAGAAAAGGTCTGCTCTGTATTTTTTAATACAATTCTGATGCTGTTCTGAAGACTACCTGGGAAAAAAAAAATACATATTTTAATCAGGCCGTTGACATTGATTTAAAAAAAAAAAATAAAGAATTTGGTAAACAATTAAAATGAGGGGTCCATTTCTAATGGTGGCATGGGCTATTGCACAGTGCCCGTGCCCCAATTAATATTAATGATCTCTTGTGCATAGCAAATTTATGGCATTTGATTGACTCACACAACTACACTTCAAGCTGTCATGTAAAGTGAAATATATGGGCAACATGGCCTAATTTGCATATGCATATGTTCTTAATATTAATTAGTCTAATGGATCTAAGGACCTGGAGATAATTTGAGATCTGGGAGAAGAGAAGCAAACAAACAAAACAAAACTCCCTATAAAGTGCCCTGGTATGGGCTGGTCCTACAGTTAAATAACTCCCAAAATGCAAAATAATCGGCATGGATTTCTTCTCCTTCCCGATGTCTCTCCCAGGATCAGCTGAATTAAAATCTTATCCCATATAATGTATTGTTTTGGCTCTGACCCTGACACTTTTTAATTTGAAATATTTAACATGCCAAATAAATTACAGCATTATTTATATATAAGATGAGTTTGAGTGCGGACTTATGGATGTAGATCAGGGCTATGAGATATGCAGCCCTGCGAGGGGTCTATTTCCCAACACACCCGTGTAATTCCCATTAATAATAATGGGAACTGTCTGAGTTTATTGAGGGGAACTTCCCCCAGCTCAGCTTTGTGCTTGCATTGCCTGGGAACAGGGGTGCAGATTTCAAGAGGAAACAGCCACTTTTGACCATTGGATATTGGTCTTCCAAAGTTAGTGAAAATTCCCTCTTTTTGGTACTCCAGGGCATGAGAGGTTCCAGAGCACGAAAGCAAGGAGGTGTCAGCGTAATCTTTTCTGTTTGACTTTTGTTGTGCATGGGATTGCCTTGTGGGAGAGCTGGTATCCTAATCCTGGATGCACCCCTATGTCTAGACAACTCCTGTGTTAACCAGCTTTAGTTTTTCCCAAGGTCTGGACCAGTGAGTTGAACCCGAGTGAGTGGACAGGGCAAGCTTCCCATCAGTGTGCAGGATCACTGACTTCATGTACCTGCATTCATTATTAGCACTGGTCATTTAATATGCACAGCAATGAGTCCATAACAAATCACCTCTTATAAACTATGCCCAGTTCTCTTTTACACGTTCTGTTCAGCAGGTGGAATTAGTGGAGTTTACCCTCTTGGATGTTGAAGCCATCCTACAAACTGACATGTGGCCTCTGCCTGTTAAACTCCCTCTCCTGAAATAAGTGAGTCATTTCACCAATTCTGCAGATTTAGTACATTTACTGCACAATTGGCGGTGCCTGCTGTGCTGCAGCACAAACTGCTCCCAGCACGCTTGTGCTAAGCACAATGCTTTTAACTTCAGGACAGACAGACAGGTGCCTTTTTGTGGGTACAGCACACTGGCCCAGATGCACCAGCACTGTAACGCTTTGTGCAAGTTAAGGAGTACATTTTGACGATTGTGAAGAGCTGGTTGGCAGTGGGGTCTATGCACTAAGTCCTTCTAGGACCACAGAGTGCTGGAGGGAGCGGGAAGGCAGGGTGAGGGGGATGCTGTGGTGCCCCTGCAAATAGGCAAAAGGCAGGCCAGGATTTCTGTGGACATCCTTTTTTTTATAGGAAGCAAAGAGAATCGCTTGAGAGTCAATAGCATGACTCCTGTGCAGTTGTATGCGCGTAGTGTGATGATCCCAATGGATAAGGCGAGTAGGCTCCGCCCTCCAGTACTCCTTAGTCTGCTGGGAGCCCTTGGGGAGAGAAGGTGGCTTAGGACATCCCTCTGCAGCGTTCTGCATGAAGGGAAGTGGGAAGGGTATGTGGGATGTGTCCGGCTGTGGCTCTCTTACAGTGTGAGCTGGTGGCTGCAAGGCTGTTTCTGTGCAAGATGGGGAGGTGGCAGAGGAGTGACGGCGCAGTGCGTACAGCATCACTGGCACCAGGGAAGTTTCTGCGTGGGCAGTTTCAGTGAGCCTTGGGCAGCCAGCCGAGGAGCTGGGGCTGCAGCTACAGCACAACCCCTTCATGGGCAATCTGCAGGGAGGGAAGAAAATCCCAAAGGCCAGAACATAACAGAGGCTCCCCCAAGACAAGGGTGTTTTGGAGCTGGGAAACTGGTTAATGCGGGGGACATGGGGTCGGTCCTCAGACCAGGATCCAGTGCCTGACTTGCCTGGGTTGTTTGGTGTAACAAAGAAAACACTCCACAGGGCTTCAGCAAAGCTGTAATGAATCTGCAAGTTGCTGATTGCCTTTATGAGGTGCTAAGCACTGATGGCTGCCTGATACCAGAGAGGAGAGTGTCAGCTCTTGTCCCAGTCAGGTCTACAGTGAGTTGTTCTGTAGAAAAAAATGACTTTCCTGTAGGAAAGCATCACTTATATACTGAATATATATAACAAAACCTGGAAAGCCTCTAGTCACTCATTTTAGCTGCTAAAATGCCTTTAGGCCAACATTCCTGCTGTGAAAGGGGTTATGGACATGTCATTTGGGGGTCATCAGTGAAAAATATACCCAACTTTTGTTATTCTTAAGTCTAAATCAAAAACCTCTTTTCACAATCCACTAAGGGACGATTTACTAGAGAGTAGAATGTGGTATCAATTATTTCTGTGGGCATCCTTTTTGTTATAAGAAGCAAAGAGGATTGCTTGAGAGTCAATAGCATGACTCCATCTCAGATTACTAAATAATGAAATGCTAAACTTGGCCTAGAGTAAGGACTATTCCTGTCTCAAAGGGACCAGAGGCTTCAATTAAATCAGAGGACAGTGTTCAATGAATGAGAAAAGGATGCTTAAGGTACGATGACATATTACCGGATTTTACATTTAATTGCAGTTCTTTGTTCTTTTAATAAAAGCACAAGAGCAGTGGATCTCCATTATGGTCATCTGGTGGCATTGTTCACAGTGGACAGTTTATTGTAATTTATTGGCTATGTTTAATCCTCTATTTTTCATATAAATGAATTCTGTCTGCTTTATTTTATGAATTTTCTTTGCTTTAAAAAAATATAACACCTAATAGTTATTTACACACAAAAGAGCTTTTCCCTGAAATACTCAATGGTGCAAGAAAGAAGCAACCCAGCCTAGTATGAAAGTGAGTGCTTCTGCTCAGAGGTGTGCAATTCTGCATCACCCAAGCAGGTATTGCCACTTGCAGAGCAATTTGGCTGCGTGGGGGCAGCATCCTGCACATGCTGTGCACCCTTGGGGGTTTGGAAAGGGTGAAAATTCCCAAGAGTTTTCATGAGAAAGTTTTCATGAGAAGTTAAGCAAAACACAGGTCCTGACTTGCTCCCCCTCAAAATGTCCTTGTTTGTTTTGTGGGGCTCTGTGCTGCTAAACTTTCCTATGCCTGGACCAGGCTGGAGCTCACTGTGGGCACAGAGGCCCATGCATGGAGCAGCTTTCTGGGCTTCTGGTCTGGTCCAGGAGAAATTGGTTTTAAAATCCCCTGCCCCCAGAGGTGGGTTTTGGCCTTTCTGCTCAGTGCCCTGGGATAATGTACAACACATGGCAGTAGTTTAGCTGGAAAACCACAGGAGCATGTGTATGTGATTATACATATGTGTGTGCACACATGGATGCATGTATAGATATATTTATAGTTTTATGTTTGCATATATAGTTATTCATATTTATTTTTAAATGTAAATTTCTAAGTGTTTTTAAGTGGTTGTCAGGCGAATACCTCCTTTTAGACATTTTTGCTGTGACACGTCATTGCTATGACTTGTCTCATCTAATCATGACAATTGTATCCCATTATATAAATGATGAAATCATCAGTGATTTAACTATCGTAACCTGATGCATCATGTAACTGCGGTTACTGTCAGTTTAGGAAGGGAGAAGTTGAGAGACCTGTAAAACTCTGATTCTCATCTATATCTGTAGAGAGTGGTTTGTTTGGGGTTTTTTTTCCCCCTTCTTATTTTTTTCTGTCATTAAAACGTCCTGATGAAGAAGAGGGACTCTTAAATGCCACTGAAATACAGTGTGCATTAAGCACAGGCAGGGGAGATAGCCTCTCTTCAGCCCTGCACAGTGCGAGTCTGGTTTTTGGGCAAGATCCTCCCTGAAACAGGGTCACAGCAAGAGGTTCACTTTCCTATTTGGACAGGTTGGGTGTCTTTCTTTCATTTCTGCCTTGTTTCAGCCTGCCTCATGTCAGAGCCTGTCTCTGGAAACATGGCAGCTTAGTGAGGACAGTGGGATGAGACAACTCTCAGAAGTAATGACACAAAACGAACGGCAACCAACCTTGCTGAAACTGCCGCATGAGGTTTCTAATCCAGGCGGTTTCTGGGCCCAGGGGAAACTTGTGAGCTACACTGCCTACTAGGGAGAAATTTCTTGATATTTTTATCTGGAGGATTTTTTTGTGGGTTTCTTTTCAATGAGCATGCAATGCTTTTAACAGCCTGCAGTATCTAATTTTTATAACATCATTTAGCCGTGTGACAACTCCAGAGTAATGGATTCAGGAACTGTGCGGTGAGTATTGTCTGTGCAAGAGGGTACAGGCAGTGCTTAACTCCCTATCGATTGCAGCAAGCAACTGATAAACAAGTGAGTGCCTCCTGATCAGCCCAAAAAGGTGCTGCAGGTCTCAGATATGTTTGTTCAGGTGTGGGTTTGGGACTATAATCTGCAGTTGCTGCCTTTCAGTGTCTGGAAATTGCTTTTGCTCTTGCCCGCGCAGTCCCATTCAAGGGTGGCGGTGTCAGAGAACTCCCTCCCAGGTGGCTGTACATCTAGGGCCGGGCTGTGTCTGAGTGAGGATCAAGCCATATGCCCAAGAGCCACTTGTGCACATGACTGATGCCATGTGCCACACACCAGCCCCCTTGGCATGAAGTCCTGTGCTGCATGGGGGAGAATTATAGCTGTGATCTGGGCAGTTGGTTCACCAAATGCATTGTGTTTGTCATAGCTTCTTCTTCCAGGGGCCAATGCAATGTGACTCTGCCTTATGCATATTTGTAAATTACCATATGATGAATACAGGACTGTGCTACGGCAAACCCTTCCTCTTGACAAAGTGCTGTGCCTATTCCCAGTTCTCCCTGGCCTCTGTTTTTGTTAATTTTACACTGAAGGATCAACATGCCCAGGATGCAAGCGTGCATCCATCTCTCTCCCTCTCAAAGGAAATTAGTGCTTTCCTGTCACTGCAGGTGATATGAGAAGGGGAGGAAGTACACAAACTGATTTATCTAGAGCTGTCAGCTGTTTTGAGGATGTTGACTACTAAGGGTGTCAGCTCCTCCTCAGTAGTTGGCTGACTCTGAAGAAGACCCCATTCCTCATTAAAAGAGCACTGAGCTGCACTTGAAAGTGACTTTCCTACTTGTTCTCCTCTTACAAACATCACAATAACAGATTCACTGTTTAAAGTGGCATGATCTTCATGCCAGGCCCAGGCAGCTTTGTAAAATACACCTCTGCAGTACTTGGTAGCATCGGTACCATCCATGCAAAATTCATTTGAGGTATAAACTAGAGACTATCATCACAGATGACAGTTATAGCAAATCAGCACGCTGTGTACAGTTTCATCCTTTATTCACATTATGTATCATAATAAACGTCGTCCTAGCAACGCAGTTCCTTGAGAGTCAAACACAATATCCCACAATGCCTTGCCACGGATAGATGTGAGAAATCGCAACTGTAAGAGCGTGGTGTAGCCTGAAAAGGAATCAATACTTCCTACCATCATTTAAAGGACTTTTTCCTCCTCCCGCTGCAGCCGTGGGAGAGATGTGGGAAGGGAGCCTGCGTGAACTGGGGGTCCTGCTGCACGCTGATCTGCACGGGACCAAATGGAGTGTTAGCAGTAGTGGGAACTGGATTGAAATGTGACAAGACTAGAAACTGGAAGGCTTGAGGAAGAAGAGGAGGGGCTATTGCATGGGTAAATTGAGCAGTATTGGGGAAGAAATATTACTCAGGTATAAGACTGTATCTTCCTTCTTTTTAATAACTCCTTAGTGACAAAGCACTACTAAGGTATTGAAAGTGAAAAGAAAATAAAAGTCTTTGGTATAGAATTCTGCTCAGACCTGAGAGAGATATTTCCTGAGTGGAGTCAGGTGTGATTCATATAACATTTTGCCAGTCCCTGGGGAATGTCATCTTCTGATGTCTCCATTTGCAGGAAAGGCTTCCTTGCAGATGCAGCACCAGGCTCCCCCTCCAAAGGGCTGAGTTCACCTTCAGACCCTGACATTCGCCTGCTCTGTGAGATACAGCAGCCCATTTTCTCCAATCCTTGACCTGCTAACGCACATGATTTTCCATATCCCTGGTCATGATAGCTCCTGCTCACATGCTGTGTGTTAGGGAGAAGCTGCTGCCTCCCCAGGGTGCTGGTCAGCCCATGGTGGGATTGCCAGTTCCTTAACACTGAACCTCTCAGGTGGGGCCAGTGGGATACTGTCCCCTGTTCCTAAGGCAAATTGTGTGTTTCCACTGCTGGAAAAACTATGAGAAGGGACCCTCCAGCTCCTGCCTGTGGTGTGTCCTCTGATAGAGATCATGCTCATGGATTCTCTCGCATGGAGCAAAGGTTTTTCAGGACGAAGCACTTTTTTCAAAAGACCCTGATTTTTATTTTTATTTTCTTTGCCTACTGTTATGGACAAAATTGTCACTTGATGTCTTTCTGAGATGGAAATGTCTTAATTAGCGGGCTGCTAGAAATGAGGAAACATCTTGGAAAATCATCCTAAGCATTGCTAAGATGCACCTAATTTCTGCATGAGCATGGGGCCACTTTCACAGCAAACCTGATCCAGTGTGTAGTTTGGCAGTTCAAAAGTAACTGAGCCAGTGAGACATGAATGCCAGAGGACATAAAGTTAACCCTTCCCTGCACAAGTACCTCAGGAGAGGAGGTAATGCAGATACCATAGGAGTTCAGCCTTTACACAAAGCAGAGCACAGTACCAAGCAAAGACCTGAAAGTTTAAAGTCTGGACCACAGTCCCAAACAGAGTCCTTCCAACCTGTGGGGAGGTGTACATCTTGCCCAGGCTTGCCATAAAATAAGCCCATCCATCGTCGTCAAAGTTTGTAGACATAGAAGTCTGGATCCAGAGATGGGTTTGGGGCTCAGCTCCGCATAATTCATTGTTGTGGAGCAGTCCTGTAAAACAAAATAATTTATCTCATTTTCTAGAGTGCATGCAGGTTTTGGTGTTACAGCTGAAAGGACAGTTGGGGTCCTGTGGGCGGGAACTCAGAGAAACACTAAAAAAAATAAGCTGTTATGGTTATTAATTAGAATTTTGTATACTTTTCAGTTTGTTTCTTCAGGACTGATTCCACTGCACAATAATTAAAAAGAAACCCGTGCTGACTGCAGTGCCCCCCTGCCCGTGGAGCGGTGCCTGGCTGATCCCATTGTCTGCACCCTGAATGCTGAGCCTACAGTTAATAATTAGTTAGCAGCGCTTAAATGAAATCGCACAACCGATTCTCTGGTACACTGGCAGAGGCGATGGCTGAGCCAGCCAGGACTTTGTCATCTTGGCAGGGAGAAGGAGTGCTCTCTGCCATCCTGCAGCCAATGTGCCATGCAGGGGAGCTGGCGCAGCCGGGGTGGCATGGCTGGCAGCAGGCTGAGCCCAGCAAAGAGGTGCAGGCAGGAGGGGAAGGGAATGTTTTTGCCATCTTCTGGGGGGAAAAAAAAAAAAAAAGGAAAAGGGAGTCTTTTTTGGTAGGAAGCTTCCTGGAGATGTCTCTCAGGTTCATATTTATTGTTTATTGCCCGTAAAACTGTGTTTCTATGCTTCACAAAGCCATCATTTCAATGTAGTCTGCCTAGCCTGAAATGATAAATGAAAGCAATGAAGGGAGAGGAAGGGTGTTCTGGTGATTAAAATTCTGGATTTGACTTGAGAAAGTAGATTTCAGCTCCTTCTCTGCCACCAACTTGGGGTGACTTTTGACCAATCGTTTAATTTCTTTGGGCTTATGTGAGCTAGGGAGAGCAGCGATTTCTCCCTTTCTTTTGTGGTTTTTTTTTTTTTTTTTCCTTGTCTGGTTAGGCTATCCAAGTCTTTGCATTGGGGATCCTTTTTGCTATGTAAAGTGTGACAAAAACGGGATGCCATTGTAATTTAAACTCCTATTCCCAGTATTTTAGCAACACGTTCATGGATATAGAGAGGGAAAATAGTATAGTAATTAGAAAGGATGTGAATGATGAGAGTGTGAGTGGTGGCAAATGGTGAACCTCGGAGAAATCCTTTTCTGACAGGAGCAGGTTTATTTCCCTCAGTGGTGTTTGAAATTAATAGGGGCTATTATTTTACGGAGGTACTCGTAAACTGGAGGAAGTGTGATGGCATCTAGACGTAAAAGGTCAGAACAGATGATCTTAGAACCCTTTCTAGCCTTAAAAGTGTGAGGGAAAAGGAGGGCTTTTAAAAAATTACTCTTTTACCACAGTTGGACAGGAAATAGAAAGATGGGATGGCAAAACTAAACCCCAAACTCAGGATTTAAACCCTATCCCTGTTCCTTTGCTCATTCCTGCGCCAGTAGACTTCCAGCTGGGCCACATGTCCCAGAGGATCTCTGAGCCACCTTTCTACAGGGTGCCTGGAAGGCAACCAGAAAAAGCCTATTGCCAGGAGGCTTTAATTCACCGTTACAGGTGATCACCTCTCCCTTGGAAATGCAAGGGTCTATAAATCAAGAAATGGTTGAAAACTGCTCTGGTCTTTGCCAACAGTTAAAGACAGCTCAATTCAGCCACATTTATGTGCCCATCTTGTTCTTCCGTACCTGTTCCTACGGCTGAACATGGCACTTCTTGCCACCATTGGCAAACCAGCCTGTGGCCCTCTTTTATATTTTCGCTTTTTCTACTTACCCTACAATTAAATACCCCTAAGTGAAAAATACATAAAGTCCTTAATATAAGCACCGTTGCATACCACATACCACGCGTGCACCTTAGTATGAGTACTTTACAGACAAAGAAACATAATCGCTCATCAGTGCTATTGTTTTTGCTGCGTGTGTGGTCTGGATCAAGGGCTTAGCGTGCTATTGGCAGAGGAGTGATTCCCTTAGGGGTTTGGAGGTACTGCTCTGACTGGGAGCCATCCTCAGCCTATTTCCTTAGCGTCTCCAACCAGACCCAGCCAGGGAAGGAGATCCCATGAGCAACCCACAACTGCCTGCAATATTGCATAACGGACATCCTCCCTTTGCAAAGGTGATGTTACAGTCCCAGCACAACTCTGCATCACCATGGTGTGGTCAGGATGGGTGTGGATGGAGAGGGACTTCTCCCATTCCCAGTCCTGGCCAGATAGTGTGTCAGGGACATCCCAAACCAGAGGCTGTGACAGATCATGGTGCTTGGCAGTCCTCTGTAGACCTTTACTCTGAATTTGTCCAGTTGTGTTCCAAAATCATTTATATTCCTGGCCTCTGCAACATGTTGGGCAGTAAGTTGCATAATTTAGTTATTCTTTGTAAAAGTGTTTCTTATGGGCTATTTTAAACCCACTGCCTCATAACTGAGTGCACCCTAGTTCATATGCTGTGAGAAATAACGACTAATTCTTTTCTATTTGCTTCCCCTATACCGTTCATAATTTTATAGACTTTGTTGTGTGTTGTCTGATTTCCTCTATCATTTTGTAGTTGAAGGGCTACGTTTTCTGTGGAAGTCAGCACAATGGGAGATAAGTAGAGGATTTGGTGGGTTATTGCAGATTCTGAAATGTAGAAGAAAAATTAATCATCAGCTGAACCAAAAATGAAATGTTAGACTTATTTTGATTAAAAAAAGGTAAAAAAAAAACTTTCACGGGGCAGCTTGATGATCAACGTTGCTTTCAGTTTCATTTCAGTGTCGGACCCTTTTTTTATGCAAGCCAACAATTAAAGAATATGAAACTCCAAGAGATTTCATATGAAAGGTTTGAGATGGTTTTGTTTAGAGAATTGCAAAATGTGTACTTCTTTGACATTTCCTCCTTAACCTATCCATTCAGTCAAATCAAAATCTAAAGCTATCAGAAAATCTTCAGATTTTTCACCTAAAAGGCTTTTTACCCAAGTATAAAGAGAAGCTGTCTTGAAAAATTTAATCTAAACCACACATTTTTGACTGCATATAAAAACTCTCCCGACACAAATCCGTCAAAGATCTCGTGCCAGACAGATTTCCCATGGATTTCATTTTATGTACGCTAAACACTCCACAAAACAAAGCCCGTCCAGAAATGTGAATCTGAGGGCTGTTTAACACTGTAGATTTTCCCCTTGTATAACAATTATGTAAACACGCACGCTAATTGACATCGGATGTGACACTGTGAATATGTGAATGGTGTTCAATAGCCATCATAATTTCTCATTTTACTGCTTTTGGTCACGTAGGCTCGTAGTTGCACATAGTAGGACAGAATACAAAACATGGCGTACTAATGCCAAACTACCTGAAGATTATTGCTTTTCCCTGCTGGCGAAGTGTGCCTGGATTTTCTCACCTTTTCAAGCTCAGGTCTTTGTTTCTTTATTTATGTTTTATAAAAGGAAGAAACTGATTTATCTCTTTTCCAAAGAAACACAAGTGTGTGCTTGTTTCCACCTGAGTTTTGCTGAGGGTGAATTCCTCACCATGGTGGTTTTGAGTCCTTGGAAGAGAATGGGAATGGCTTTGCCTGCTCCTGACGTCGGCTGGAGCTGGGTTGTCTGTCTGTCCTGAGGTCTGTCCTTTTGGGGCCCCAAGAAGAAAAAACTTATTGGCAGGTGTTTTGCACCCTGTGTGGCAACCGGGTTCATGGGTGCCAGGAAGGTTTCTTCTCTGCAGTGTGGATATTGTCTATGACTGCTTTATGATTGACTATGCTCATACATGATAGTTCTAGCTAATCTAAGCAAGCTTTTGTTTCCTTCCCATCATTGTAGTAGGACTCAGTCTTAGTCTCTGTAGTACAAGTCTACCTAAAAACTGATTTTTAGTCAGGAGGAATTTATTTAAAGATTGATTCAAAACAAATATGTAGACTTTGCTGAAATATGCACTATCCAGTAGGAAATGCCCTGTATTGTACACTGGCTTTATTTAGAGTAAATCTAGTAAGATCAAGACACATTTTAATATACAAATTGTATTTGTTTTTAAGATACAGTATTCTATGTGGACTCAGCCTGCTTCCATTTTTTTAACCATTAATCTTGCTTTTTGCCCCTAATCCTTTCTTTGCCACAATGAGCTTTCACTATGTGTATGTGGGGAGGGAAAGCCCTATTAGATTATAACATTTTATGAGTTGTCAACGATACAATGACATTAGCCACCTGACTGAGAAGTAAAAACCTTTGTGGTGTCACATAACAGGTTAGAATGGGCTGGTAAGCCCTTGTGAAATAAACAAGGTAAAAAAAAAAAATCCTCCAAAATGTATATTTACATGGGTAGCTATAACCCCTCCCTGCTTATTAGACCACCAAGGGCACATTAAATATTTTATATGTATATATCTTTCTGTGTCTATAAAATATAAAGATAGGTGCACATACATACATGCATACATGGATGCATAGACACAGAAGTCTTTCAAAATCAGAAAGGTCTCAAATTTAATTGGAATGGAAAATGCTAACTAATTGGCATCCAAATTTGATTTGCTGTAGAAACCTCATATTTGTTTGAAACACAACACTATGTCTTGGAACACAAGCCCAGTCCTTCAAAAATCATACACGAGAACTGTGGAAGAATCAATTAAAGTTGATTTGGCAGATCTGCTTTTGACAAATATAAAGAAATCTCTGATTAGGCTGAGAAGAAAAGAATCCCTCTTTCGTGCTCTCTCTATTCTCTCCCTCTTTAAAGGCAGTAGATGTCAGAAGGGGGTGGGTAGTGATATGCAAAACATGGCCTCCATAACCAAAGTAGCCTGCAAAATTAGGTGTCAGCATGCAAAGCTTATTGATGTATGAATGCGGAAAATGAAAGCCGGCAGTAGACAGACGGGGCTAAAGGTGAGACAGCCACAGTGAAAGCAGCTGTACATCTACGTCAAGGTGTTGCTATATGAGCCTGCTTTTTTCTGGAGGGCCACAGCCTAACAAGCTGTGCCTGGCCATAAAATGATGAAACAATACAATGTAGGCACACACTGTGTGAATACCAAATAAATTGACTCGGACCCCCTCCCCCCCCCCCCCCCCCAGCCCTTCAAAGTAGGCCTGTGTATTCATTAATAAATTCATATTCTGAGTTTTCAATAAAAGAAGAAAATGCAGTGTAAACTGGAGTTACTTAGTGACACCCAGCTCATTGCTTTTTATTGTTGCTTGCAGCTACGAAGCCTTCGCTGTGCACTAGTAGAATTTATTACTGTCTGTCTTTGTGGCAAGTTGGCGAAGTGAGCCTTTTGAAGAAAATTGACCCACACTTCATGAATATGATGAAAAATGCCAATAACACTACAAAGACAAAGCTCTTGACATTAGTGTGCAAAGAACTAAGAGACGGTAATGAAAATATTGCAATTACAAATCATATCCCTCCTCCCTGGCTGAGGGGCACAGGCATTTGGGGGTTGCTGGGGAGCCCCGAGACCCTGCTGGCTGTGGAGTGTGCTTGAAGAGTGGGGGGGTTGGGCACTGTTTCACCATTTGCCCCCCTCCTCATCCTCCTTGCTTTGAAGGAGGAAAGGGGTGAGAGGAGGAAAACAAGCAAAGTGCTTAATCCAACAAGGAATTCCCTACTAGACAGTTGTCCCTTCTTCTCTCTGAGCCTTCTGTATAGGAAGAGTGGTCTCGTTGCTAAGGCACAAGATTAGGAGCCATGGGATCTGGCTTGCACTTGCTCTCCTGTTATACTCTTCCTATGAGCTCCTGGACACAAATCACCATAACATTCTGTGCCTCAATTTCCCCTTCTGTAAAACAGGTTTTTTTACTTCTATGCTTTATGAATGTAGCCTACTTTGACTGGTATTTCCTCTGAGCTACCTCATTCTGCTGCTGTGCATGCACCCTTACACTCTTTCAGTATTGGTAATAGTAATAGGTTAAAAATTAGCATTTTGCAATCAGGAAGGTCTATCTCACAGGCTCTGTCCCACTGAAGTGAAAGAGAAAACAAGCAGCAATGTGACATGCAAAAGTTCTCCATTTAATTCTTGCCCTGGTGATAAGAAACTCAGTCAGTGAAAATATATAAGGAACAATTTGGGCAGGCTTTTTTCCCCCCTCCCAGCAGCTGATGGAGCAAAGCAACTTCAAGACAAGAAATTTGAAGGCTAAAAGAAGCTGAGCTAAAAAAATAAATATTAAAACCAGCAACAAAAGGTTATTTAGCCCTATGTTGAACATTTGCCACTTTTTGAACTTCAATTCGTCAACCAAATTTTCCGTCACCAAGATAAACTGTAAGTGCCAGGTGCTTTGTTGATGCATTCTGCTCTTATATTTATTGTGGAGAGACCTGCTAAAAATCAAATAAAAAGCGAGCATGCTAAATTTGTATATGACAGTCATCTGTATATCTTGCCACAACAAATCAGTTCAGCTTTGCCGTTCCCATGCTTCTCACTCCATTTGTAGAAGATGACGCTTGTGAACCATGACTGTTTTCCTCTGTGGCATGTGACCACTGATGAGATAATCACCAAGTCAACCGAAGCAATTCTGCAGATCTGTATGAACTGACGGGCACCCAAATACAGGCTACCTGGGAACTGTGCTTCAATGTGATTCCAGTAGACCTGCTCCAGTTGTGGATCCAGGCTACCTTGGGAATGTGAGGGGCTTCAGACATGCAGACACTCCATTGGTCCTCATGCAAGGCACTTCTTTGGATACTGAACATTGCAACATGCACAAGTTGTCTGCTGCATTTGCTGTTGTCCTTGCATCACTCATTTTGAGGCACACCCAGGCACTTGGGATTACTCTTAGGTGTCTGCAGAGCATGGCTTTGGAGCGAGGACTAAGCCCTTATCCTCAAAACTAGCTGCTATGTTGCTAGCCTGTCAGATGTGAAATCACAGCAGGAAAATCCTGTGGTTGTTCAGATGTCATCAGTGAGGCTATAGCAAGACCCCAAGGGCTGTGTTTCAGGCCATGGCCTTAAACTTGAAGCTGGCAGCTGAATGAAGTGGAAGACAACTGATGAAACCATCTTACCGTTGCCTTACAATGAGGAGATAAATCAGTGATGCTTCCCCATTCTTGAGTCTGCTCTTCCTAGATGCATTCCTCCTGCTTAATGGACAGAAATCAAGATGTGCCTCAGTCTCTCTCCCTTCTCTTTCCCTGTGTTTTCCCCATCATTTCTATGGAGATGATACCCACAGGGTACGCGTGTGCACCTTTTGGGTATGCTATGTGGTATGAAGATCCAGATACAGCCATGAAGCACTCAGACCTCTGAATGTATGTCAGGGTATCTTCAGCATCTTGACCATCTCTTTTCTCCTAGTATGGTGACATTTCACTGTCCTGGTCACGAGAAAGACCCACCATGCCTGAGGAGTCAGAGTGGCTGTACCAGTGCTTCTGGTGGCCAAATCCTTCCATGGAGCACCCTCATTAGAGGTACCATGTACCCAATAGGAGGAAATGACTCTGCTTGAGGAGAACTAAACTGGATGTGATGCTGTTTTCCATGTTTATAAATCACCTAAAGTTTTACGATAAATTATGAGAAGAAAAAAGATGGAAAAGGAAAGGAGGTAAAGAAGCATCCAAATGGCAGAAGCAGCTACTGTATTACAGGTGAAAAAAGTAGCAAAATGGGCTGATTCTGTGTGAACATCTATCCTTCCACAGCAACTGCAGATTAGAAATCATTGCTAGAGTTATTTGGCTTTGAAAACAAGGCTGATGCAGAAAGCTCAAGAGGAAATGTTGAGGCCACCACATAGATCAGAATGATACCAGTGTAAAGAACAAAAAAAGGGACAGAGCCAGAGAAAATGAGCAGATTGCCCAGCTATAAAAAGCAGCATTGAAATCCAGAGGAAAGTTTCATCAAAGGCTGGCTTAAGTGCAAAGGTTCAGACCTGACTAAGGAGCAGCTCATTTTTTGTTGCTCTAGAGCAAGACCTGTCTCCTAAGATCTGAGCGAGCAAATGAATGGTTGCTCTCTTGCTCAGCTGAATGAGGCAGTGGCACAGTCTGGCCACAGATGGGGAATCTCACAAGTAAAGATGAAGCCATTAGATAACATATTGGAGTCACTCTACTGAGCAGGCATTCAGCCTGCTCAGTAAAAAAAAAAAACCCAACCAAAACCAAAACAACAGAGGAAAAGAAAACACAGTGTAATTATACAGCTGCCCAGTTCTACCTTCTCATTCCTGTTTCTGTGACCATCAATATTACAACAATATTAGGCTGCTACACTTCTTTCTAGAGCATTTTGTGGCTCATTTCTCTAACAAGCAATGTCCTGTATACATTAAATAACCTTCCACATAAAGCTACAGGTTTCATGCTGGGATGTTAACACTGGGGCACCCCTTCCTCTTGCTGGAAATGCAGACCAGCCTTGTGGTGAGCCAGATAAAAAACATTTGTTCACCTTGTCCCTGTAGCTTGTAAAAAGTGTGAGCAGATAACGGGACAATTTATTTGGCATAATTGATTATGGCTAATGATGACTGGAAATCCAATTGTGACACTGCTGGACTTATTGGCACTTTAGATATGAGAAGATATATTTTTCAGATCTTGGCATGTTTAGCATTTGGGGATGAACAATTTATCTACCTGGGTTCATTCTGCTGCTCCCAGAACTGATTGTATATTAGCATGTCTCATGAAAATCATGCATGACATTACTCTTGCATCTATATATTGAAAAGAAATGAAACTGGGGCCACATAAAAGCCCTTTGATATCGGTGGAAATGTCTCCCATCAGCTTCAATATGAACATAGAAATATAGGATTGGAAAGGACCTCCTGGGTCACTGAGTCAGTCCTCTCCTGTCCCCTGCTCTCCTTTATACAATCCTTTCTCCTCTGGCTGTTTCTCTTTAGCCTGCCTATGGGCTGATGATATGCTCAGCATATTGCTGAAAATGTTACCGATAATGAGATTTTTGCATTATAGGTAACCAATGGTTCTTTTGTGTTTGATTTGTCAGCTCTTACAGGCATGAACAAGTCCCAATATGTCATCTTAAAAATGTGGTTAAGTGAATGAACGTAGATATCTGGAAGACTGAAAGGAGTACAGTGTTACCTATATTCAGTCTACGTGTTTGTCAAAACTCTGAATACTCACAGTACAGTTTCCAGTAAGTAGCGGATGGGATTCTTCTGTGATCCTTGCAGCAAGTAATCGGGACCGATCACCACAAAATGAAAGTGGCCTAGTTTTGTGGCAACATTTCTGGTCTTGAAGAGTTAAAACTGATAGGTAAAGGGTGCCCAGGTTCTTTGCGTATTTTTTTTCCCTGTACAGTATTGTAAATACTGAAAGTGAAAAGAAATTATTGGAAGGTATGACTAGGAAAATTTCACACAGTGTTATTCAGTGCCAATTATTTTAAGAGAAGATAGTAGAAAGGGCTGGAAAGGGTTAAAATTAAAAGCTGTTTCTAAAGCCTGCAATAATAATACAATAGACTGGTGGTAGCCACAGGCAGAATTTACTGTCCTTGGTCTAGTGAACCAGTATTAACCCTTCAAGTGTCCTGGATGGCTCTGTGCACAGTGTCACTTTCTGCTCCAGTGTATGGATGTATGCTTTCTGTCAGATTGCTCAATTAATTATAATTGTCCTACCTTTAAAGGGATGGCCCTGGGCATACTAGGGGGTGTGGCCCTCATGGGGTTTTGTTTCAAGCCATATCCTACTGTCTCCAACTCAGTCAATGAATCTTACTCATCAATATTTAATGACACAAGTGTACCTTCTTTTTTTTTTTTTTTTTAAATTATTCTACACAGACAGGTGCATTGTCTTTCTGTTATGTCTTGGCAACTGAGAAGATGCTGCCTAGCTCTGTGTTAGCATCTAAGAAAGAGGTGGGTAGACCCACCAAAAAATGTCAGCAGGCTCTACCCGCTTGTTTGAGAAATGGGCATTACAGACCTCTTGTTCTGCCTCTGAGATGTGACAATAGGTGTCTTGTTACAGATTCATTACTGAACAGGTATTCATCAGCTTCAAAGCGGCTTTTACCAACTGTGTAGCACACAGGAAGAAATTGGTTTTAAGGAACAGGGCAGGAGAGACATCTCAAAGACTCTGCTTTTTTATTCTTTTAGCACAACCTCTGCTGCTCTAAAAGCTACCAGTGACACATTTTGTGCTGCTCACACCTTGGTATACTCTTGGACAAGAACCACATCCTGTGTATTATTGATATTTTATGACAAAGTAAAGCAATTTTAAAACATCAGGCTGCCCATCTGCTATGAACTACTTTTTACAGTATTCAAAATAGATGTGTTTCCCTTTCCTGTTTTCATACGGTGAAATGCAGATCACAGTTAGGTTATGAGACTGGGGGCCAGGAATTTTTCTACTTTTAATCCTGTCTCTGACATTGATTCCTTCATTAGCCTTGGGCAAGTCATTTCACTTGGATATATTCGAATCACCACATCTATAAAATGGAGATGCAGTGAGGTGTCATGGAGATTTATTAGGCTATGTCTGCAGCATACTTTGAAGAAGTCAAACCATATACACCTGTTAATGAATGGAATTTTAAAATATGAATGAAAACATTTTCTCATTTCAGAAGCCCAAGTTCTGACTAAGTGTCCTGCAGATCTGTGACTACTGCCACAGTCAGCAGGTACAATTTTACACTCACTGTGTAAACTCATCAAAGAAAAATTAGCTGAAAGTTAACATTATGGCAGTTGGATGACAGACAGTTTCCCAGTCAAAAATGTGTTGTTATTGCTGGACATCATGTTGTCCCTATGAAATGAAAAAAAGCAATTTTTGCAGTTAAAAAATTTCCAGGAGTGATTTAGAGAGTTGGTGCTCTTGGACTGGTAGATATACGGGGAAATTAGATTCCTGCATAATTTGATCACTGTGGAGTAAACCCCTAGCTTTGTGTGAGCATTTTGCTACCAGCCTTGATGAAGCCAAGATCGCCTCCAACTTAGCAGTAAACTTTGGTGAGAGACTTGGAGGATTCACTAGGGCTTGGAGCCTTTCACACACTGGTGGCTGGGTCTGGTGAAGGTTAATAACCAGTGGAAGTCTCTTTAGCACTTGGCCTGTGGAGAAACCTGTGGGGTGAGTTGGTGCCATTCTATACTTTCTGCATTGGCTGTGCTGAAGTTTTGGTCTCAGCAGAAAGGCATTAAAATGGATGTGTGGCCCTATCTGCCTCCCCAGTCTGAGCCGCACTGGATATGAGACATAAGTCACCTTTGGCACTGGCCAGAACTGAAACAAGCTGGTGCCAAACTCACATTGTCCTTACTCATGCCGGACTTTCTATAGACAAGAATAAATCTCCTCCATGACTAATCTGTGCATGACTCACCAACTGTATCATAACGCAAACCTTGAAGAGCTGTGGGAAACAACAGTGCACTGAGGCATGTTTTAAATGAACACTGACCCCACTCAGCAGACAGCGAGGTTCACACAGAAACTCAGTGCAGGAGGCGGTTTCTGCAGAGATGGGGCAGCGTGAGCACAGCATGGTCCCCAGCCCTCCTGCTGCCCCTCTGCTTGGCCGCTTCATGGCCAGTCCCTGAGGCTGCCAGCTACCAAACGGCTATTGTTACTAGTTTCCCAGTATCTCTGCACAAAGACACTAAATGCTTTCCTTCCTGTGGCATGTCAGTAGTGATGCTGGGGTTTCGAGGAGACTTTACGAAGCAAAGTGGTGGTGGTACAGTGGGGAATGGGAGCAGGTGATTCTGAGTGCAGTCGAAAGAGAGGAAGACACCTGGGTCAGGGAACAGAGGGGACTTGTGGTGCAGTGGGATTACAAGGAGATAGAACAATAATAGGAAGGTTAAGTCTCCTACAGGAGATAAAGTGACCCTAAAAAGTCATCATGCAATAATCAGATCAGGCTCATTTTAGTCACCCAAAGCAGTCTGAATTCAGCTCTTCCCTGTCCAGACAGTGCTTTAATCACGTTATGAGTCAGAGCGCACACAGATGATGAGCATAGCTGCATGCTCACACTGGTTCATAGGTATTGTTGCTTACAGCATGGTGGAAAAAGTGACTGAGAGGACAACATAAGGCCTAATGCTGCAGGGCGTGGTGCTGCGCTTGGACCTGAACAAAAGCAATAAGGCAAGATAACTGAGCTGAGATACAGCCATTCTTGTGTGAGCAGCAAGGGTGATAAGCCTTTTGCTTGGGAGAATTAGGAAGGAGCATAATACTCCCGGACACCCTGTAGGAGGACATTATGCAGGGCTCCTTTCTCCTCTTTTGAGGTTCAGCACAGGTGTCTTCCTAATCAAGGGAAACAAGGAGCAGGAGCCTGGCCTGTTCCTGCCCCTCCATCCATGCACACTAGAGTATTTCACCAAAAAGCCCCTCAGCCATACCTGATTTGACTTCCAGGAGATGATGGAGAAATTAGCTTTCAGTAGCTGAGGAAGGGGCACATCTGTGTGAGAGATGTTGCTCTTCCAGGAGCAGTCCTCTGACCTCTGTGTCTGGCATACAATTTAACACACAGAGCTCAGCCATGGCTGTTTCCAGCATGGGCTGACAGTTTGCTTCTCCAGCCTCTGCTTAACTTGCTAGTCATAAATGAACCTATAATTTCTCCTAGCATGTAATATTACAAAAATGATATTTAAAAAGTCAAGAATTTTCTTGAATGGTCTAGTTGTAATATATTTTTAAAAGCCTCTGCTCAGGCCTTGCTACCATCTGAGCACGAAGCAACTGGGAGTGTTGCTGAAGGAGCTTGCTTAGCCCTGGGGGAATGGATAAAGAGGGTGTTTTGTGTGACTTGTTTGCAAACCCTTGTGGCTCTTCTAAGGAGAGGCTCCTGGGATTTTAGCAGTCATGTATATCCCTTCTGACTTGGAAAGATGGATTCCGTCCAGGTTTGGCTAAAAAAAGAAAGGAGTGGCCATGTTCAAAGGATGAGTTTTGCTGTTTCAGAAATAAAATGCAGCTAATGACATCACCATTTACCACCTCCTTGCAATGCTCTTCTGCTCATACCTACATTAAAGAAGGAAGCTATAGAATGAACGCAAATGTATCTAAGTTTCTTGTGGGCTAAAGCAGTAGGTGTAGACCTGTGGTAATATGAGAACATCAGGCTCCAAAGGCACCTGGAAGTGCAGATAAGATCAGATCAGGTCAAAGAGGGAGCCTTGGCAGCTATGGTCCTGCTCCATGGAGCGCGGTGAGCCCCAGCCCAGTTTGCCGGCAGGGTGCAACTGCCTGACTCCCACAGCACTGCTCTTCAGTTCTGCACTCTGCCAGTGCGTTGCCGGGTCCTTTCCCTCAGAGACCACAGGCTACAAAGGAGAGAAATCTTACAAACAAAAGTGGGTGTTTCCACTTTCCTTAGTATCCCACTGTGCCCCAATTTGCTTCTTGCTTGCTAGGATTCAGGGTGTTGGGTGGTTTGGTTTGTTTGTTTGTTTGTTTTTTTCTTTTATGAATTTGATGGCGTCAGTTTTTCACTGGAAGCCCGTTTCACTGCATTTCTGGCAAACCCTATTGGTTAGACTTATTTTACCACATCATGATCTTTTTTTATAACCTACATCTGCCAGGGAAACTTTGTCATTCATCATCTTCCTTTCTGCCACATTAATTTTCAGCTAGGCACAAAATGTCCTTGTATTTCTAAAGTAATGCAAAGCCTCCTGGCTTGGTCCTTGGAGTAGAAGGGAGAGATGGTGCATAGTCCCTACACCATGGCATGTAAGTAGTATTCAGAAATGGGAAAGAGGAGGAAAAAGAAGATCCTCAGCATACACAAAGTAGGCTGTGGGACTTCCACTCCCCTTCTCAGTGGCATCTCTTCAAGAGACTGATGCCTCAGGCAACTCTCAGTTTGCTTATGTCTACTGCTGGCTTGTTCTGGTGGAAAAGAGCTTTTCCCCAGAAGCAGTCCCATGTTTGCAACTTTCAGGGCTGCATTCTTCCTCTCTTTCCCTATTATTCATCTTCTGGATGAGAACCATGTCGGTGCTAGCAGCTGTGTTTAAAATGGGACAGAACTGAAGTGCAGCTGTGTTTTGGTCACTGGGTTTCTATACCTACAGTGGAAGTGTTCCAGAAATATGTAATAATATAAAACGTTGTTTAGTTGCTGTTCTGTTAACAACGTGGTATTATCCATGGCAGAATTCACGGCCACTTTGCACTGACCAAAAGGAAGAGCAAAAGTCCCTCTGACTGTGGTTTTGTTACAGTCCTTTAGTTGCACCATGTTGGATAAAAAGCTTTCTTGAAGTTCTTTGGGGAAAGTTCACGTGATTTTTCAACAAACTTGTTTGGGGTGAGTCTTGGATGTCTAGCAATTTGGGTATAAAATTAGGGTTTTGCATAATATCAGCTCAAAGTCACGTTGGTCATCCTGCATGACTCAGAGGGCTGATGGTTGTAGTTCCTCCTCACTCGAAAGGCTGAAACCATCCCCTAGTCACAGAATACCATGACCACCTCTGTTTTCCAGAAACTTGGGCATAGGTGGACTAAGATCAGAATTTAACATGTGAGCGAGAGGTATGTTGCAGTTGTTTGCTGGAGATGGATTTGGGTTCCTGATTTTAAGTACCTACTCTTGACATTTTTGTAATTGTGTGAATGCCTTGAAAGCGATGAGCAAATTCCCTTTGGCCTTAGTGGGCTTCAGAGGAGAAACCCTGCTTAGTGAGCGGAAAGGCAGATGCAGAATCCAGCACTCTGCTCTTTGCCACCAGAGTCTGTCTCCCTCCTCTGTATATCGCTTGAACACAGACAAATAAAAATTCAGGGACTTGCGCCACACTTTCTTCATAATGCATGTGTACAAATATTTGCATGCAGCAGTGGTTCAAAGGAGCTTGAAGATACTATCTTAACTGTGGTGCTTTCCCGGACCATTGCTGTGCTTTGCCTTTGTGAATAAAGGCAGTAGTGTCTGCAGTCAGGAGATCTCTCATATAGATTTAATCTGGCTGTTTTCCTCTCTAGGGAGCAGAGTTGAGGATAGTGAAGTTCAAGGTAGCGTGTGTTTGAGTTTTGTAAGCAGAACAGACATGGAAATTTGAAGCCTAAATTGCACATTCCAGCCTTCTTATGGAAATGGTGAGCAAAGAGGAAGCGGAGCCTTTAGTACTGAACATGCGCCAATTTTTAAATACTGATACAGATCTAGAGAGTTTATTTATAAGCACTTCATGTGTATATGTGCACACACGCACACACATGCTTATATGTACACATGCCTATGTGTAATGTTTATAAACAGCGCATTGCCTATCTCTCTGCTTATAGATTCTATTGATGATTGCTTTATTCATCTTGTGGCAGACCCATTTAAATGAAAATATGTTCTCCATTTCCTTGCTACTATAAATTCTGTGCTATGGGGAAGTAGTGAAGTGCACTAGCTATACATCCATGGAGAAATGCCCTGTTGAGGAGTATTATACAGGGAACAATTGACAGCCCTTCACTTCAGTGGGTACATTTCTCTGTACAGCTGCATCACCACTAATGATAAATGAGTAATGTTTGATAGCTGGCTCCGTTGCCTGACAGCTACAGTTTTGGCCAGAGGGCCACGACAGGCTTTAGACTTCTGTTCAAAATGAGTTAAACATATTAGGTATTACGAAGCCACAGAAGCCTCGAGAATGAGTGCTGAAATGAGTTATCAAGGTATGCTCCTGGGTACACAACTTGCAAAGCAGATGTCATTCTAATAATGTGTGATATAGAACATGTCTGGCCTAAACCCTGCTGGATGAAATATGAAGCCCCGTTGGTGATATTTAATACCATTTTATGAGGTGCCATCTTATAAAGACAATGCCCGCCTTATGTGGAATGCTTAAGGTATTTTGCCAAAGGCACTGGGAGGTATCTGAACTAAGTAGAATTTTTATTATTTTATAAGCCTTTACTTTGTAATATTTCTGTTTCTACATTATTGTGGTACTAGCTGCACTAACCCTTTGTCTAGTGAACTTCATGAGTGGTTTACTGATAGATTGACTGATAGCCATGGCTGCCTGTGGATGTAAAGGCCAGTTCCTACCTAAATATATTCTTAGGAAAATAATAGAGTAAAGTAGAAAGCAGACTTCAAAAGGAAATAAAGCTTTACAGGAGGCACTCTTGGAAAAGAGCTCCTTCAAGCTATGAGATCCAGAGGTTTTGGTGTTTTTTAAAGGAGTAAGGCCTGGGAAGGTTGTGAGTTTGTGTATTACAGCTGCGGCATTCATTTCGACTTGAATTCCTGTTGTAAACTTTGACTTCCTGTTGAAATTTCTGGACCCCTTTGCCGATATCCCAAGGACATGCGCCGAGTTGCTTAGGTTAAGGAAGATGACAAGTATTTTCGCTCTCCAGTTCTCTCTTTATTTACATATTTTCATGTAACGTTGCTTTTATGGAACAAAATTGCCTCCTGTTCAGGTCTGTTGGAAAGCAAAGGCAGAATGAGTGCAAGTGGTTATTCTGAGCAAATTAGGTGTCTCCTTCTCGGGATGCACAGACCATGCTGACAGCACTGCTGAGTTAAAGACCCCGGTGGGGGCAATACTTACATTTCAGTGATGCTGAGTCTGTGCAAATGGGCTCAGTGTTGAGATCCCATCACCACTGCTGCAGGATCTGGTCCAGTGCAGCAAGGGCATAGTTTTCTTGTCTTCATCCTACATCATTCTGTATGTCACAGTTCTTCTCGTTTTCCATGTTCCTCTGTTTTGCCTCTCCCAGGCAAATAGTACCCATGGCCAAGAAAGCATCCACTCAAAGTGCTCACCAGGAGAGGCTGATGTGCCCCAGCAGCCACTTTTGCTCAGTGGGATGATCCAGTGGGGTGTCTCTTGCAGGACAGGCTGGACACCCTGTTCTCCTCTCTTGAGGGTGTCCTGCTCAGCCACAATCTGACTGTATGAACCTCATGGGACCAGATCCCTGTGACTACTTCTGCCAATTCGTTTGTCTTGATAAACAGCAGCGCTAAAGAAGTTACTCTGCTTGTTGTGCCAGGAACCGCCATGTGCAATTTCCAGCTTGAAAGACATCCCTGTGCTAAAATATGTGGTGGATCTTACTCTTAATCCTAATTCTCTCCTTCTGTCTCTCCAGCTAAGTGATCTCTTGATGTGTGGTAGTGCAGCCTGATGCGAAGAGGTGTTAGGTTCTAATTCCCTCTGTTAAAATCCTACTAATTTTTTTTCCCTTGAAAAGCTTGCTTTCCCTTCCAAATGCATCATCCTGTGAGCCCAAGGTTTGCAGATATTCAGATTCATCTTCCTTTATACCATAAATATGCCATATATATATAATCCATTTGGACACTGGCAAGTGATGACTATCAGAGGCAGAATGGGTACTGAGGGGCCCATAGTTATACAGTAACATCAGCTTGGCAGCAGCTCATTCATCGTGCTAGATGATCTGTCCATCTCCCTGTCGATGGCTTGTAGCACATAAAATACAGACAGAAAGTCAGACCAAATATTTTGCGTGCAATGCTCTTTGCATCTCAGCCCGTTTTTTTAAGCCTCAGTTTTAAATGCACTCATGGACCAACTGTCTGGTTGAGACACTGCTTTTTGAAAGAAATGTGTCTTAGAAATTCCTGAAAGTCGCTGTTCAGTGTATGACATGTCAAGTTACATCTGCTGTGTCATGAAACATCAGCATGTTGCCAAAGACCATAATGAAAGGTGACAAGGTATGCTGTAAACAGTTTTGGTCAATGTTTTTGTTTATCCCAGAGCGAATTTCATGCAATATGATGATCGCAGGGAGAGTTCGGCCTCTGTTTCATCACTCAGCAAAACTTTTGCCTGTGGTAATCATCCAAATGGCGCTGAACATTCTGGACATGAGGGCAGGTTAGCCTTCAAGCCAACGATTGCAAAATGCTCTTGGGATCACTGTCCCTGCCCCAGCGCATGTGGTGGTGGGTCTGTGCTTAGGCAGGCCCTGGCTCTTGGCAGGGTTAAGGAGCGCCAAGCGGCATTTCCCCCCAGCCCCAGCTGTGTCCCACTACCCACACAGGTGCTGCACAGGGAATTTCCCCCTCGGCCCCCTGCACATGTGTGCCTGGGCACAGGGCTCCCTGAAAGGACCTATGTAGTAGAAGCCAGGGTTCCCACGGTGTGCCAGGGTGCTTGTTGGGCTTTCTTTGCCTCTCAGAGAAAGCTCGTAAACTCATTTGCAAATCCTCCTTTTGAGCTGTACAGGTGGCTCATGTTTATCGAGGTTTTCTACTTGGAGCTCATTTCCTTAAAATCTGTCCTTATGTTTGCTACAATCCACACAGTCCCTGTTCCAAGCTGCATGAGGCTTTTAGCTCCTTTTTCCTCTAACCGTTTTTTGCCTATATTGTTGCAGGAGTCAAATAGGGAAATGCACAGCGCTGGGAGATTAAAGATGTAAATTTTATAAACAGAAATCAAAGATCCTAAATCCTGAGCAAAGAAAAGCCAACGTAAGTATGAACATTAAAAAACATACATAAATAGTACTTCAAGGCTGAATATGTTAAATTATTCAACAGTTAAGTCATAAGTGTTCTTAAACTTAAGTATAAAAATGCCCTTGACAATATTTCATAGCTGTGCATTTCTTTAAAATATTTAGCATTCTCATTAAAGAGAATGACTTTATTTTATATATTAGTTACACTCCTGCTTGTTAATATGAAGGAATTTAGTAGCAAAGAGCATTCTTATGTATATAAGCCAAAGACAATTTACATATAAAGTTGGACGACTATTCACTTTTTATTTATTCCTGGATCATCTGCATCCACGCATAGCTATAGAGCATTTAAACAAATTTGTTCCTTAATGTGTAGTATTAAAATCTCCTGCCCCAAAATACAATTTGCTAATGCCATCACAAAGACAGGTTCATTCAAAGCTACATGGAAGTTCTTGCCTTTGAAAGACTTAATGAACCTTACATTTTTGGTATACTGCACAGTGTAATGCCTGTTACATATTCATGGCCAGAATGGAAGATTTCCTTTAACTCTGAGCTTCCTGGTCTAGTTCACTGTAAAACATTGTCAAAAGTCACAAGAGACTTTCACTGAAAATTGTGACTCTTGATAGCAGGATGTAATGGGGAGCTTTAGAATAGAAGAACCAGTGGTATATGTGCCCAGGGGGAATCGTTCTGACAGACAAATGGATGGATAATACAGTTTTTGACATAATGGGATGAAGAAGTTTATGCCAGAAAGAACTGAATTAAAGTTATTACTTTAAGGAAATTCTGAAGTTCTCAAGACCCGTGGTATTACCTGCGTGCATTTCGTTTCACTGCATCTCTGCATAACAGGTTTTTAAACAGGGTTGGTTGTGCATTGATTTATAAGCTTACTAACAAATCTGCAATAAAAATTGGAGTTACTTTCCTGGAAGTAACCCCAGTAACATAATTTTACAGGCTGTTTTTTGGGAGCAGGATTTTTTGAATTGTCTGATTTTTAAAGTTCTGTGTAATCAGTTTGCCTCTCAACTCCCTTTTGTAAGGACAGCAAAACAAAAAAGGCTATTATTCTGAGTTTTCCTCTGGAATAGTAGGAGATCGCACAAAGCTATATTATTTTGTATACATTTCTTTTTCTCAGTGTTTTGTGAACTCTGGAAGTCAGCAGCTCTGAGGTCCCAGAGCCCTGGTGAGACACAGAAATCGGCTGATGCAGAAACCGTTGCAAGATCAAGGCCTTAGTTAATCAAGGCCATTCAAAAAGGACTGTACGTTTTTCTACTTGTTATTTTTAGGTGATCGCAGGGCTGAGCTGTCAATCAGACACATTTTTAGGGGTGTTGTGCATGTGTGCGTGCATGTGCATGTGTGCACCCAAGGGTTTGACCGCAGGTCTCTGGAGAGAGGATAGTGCAATAACAGCCTCTCTACCCCGAAGCCTCTGTTTGAGCTATGTTTCATTTTAGCTGGCAGTGACTAAGCCAACGGCTAAAATGCAGAAAAAAGTACAGCAGAGAGGCCCTCATAATGGCAAAGATGAAAAATGTGTTAGCGCAGAACAATGAAGTGATGGTAAATCTAAGATGTAGGCACCAGTCACCACTTGTACCATGCTGTTGTCAGAAGTGTGTTGAGATATCTGAGAGAGCAGGCTGAGAAAGGGAAGCTAATTATACCACATTATTCACTTCTGCTCATTAGCTATAGTACAAAGGCCCTGCTTTTTATGTATATATTAAAGTGCCAAGGACTACAGGAAGAGATAACAACGTTTCTTTTGTCTCGCTAGTGGGTCAGTTCAGACAGAAAAATCATGTTTTCATGGACCTGCAACTTTCCATCCTCCAGGATTAGGCATTTTCTCCTGTGTCACCCCTAACAAACAGAAAAAGGCAACTCCCTCCCTCCTGACACTCAGGAAAGCCAAACTAAACTAAAGCAAAGCTCCCGCGCCCCTTGGCAATTCCTCCCCCAGTACCTGTGTGAGGGTGCATGAGATGGTTCTGGCCTTCTCCCCTCTGCCAAGCGTAGGCACCTGTGTCAATGAAAAAGCTCTTCCTATTTAATCCCTCTTCACTATATACCCTCAATAGCTCCAGGGGCAATTTGACAGCCACAACCTACGCCCCTGCTGACATCTGTCCACAGTTTGCATTGTCCCCTCACACTGCCACTTGCCCCTCCATCATCCTGAGACTGCAGATAACTGTCTGCTCTCCAGCTGAGTGTCAATGAAATGAATTCAGCTGTTTAATAAACTTTAGGTGGTATGTATAATGCATTCACTCTTAGAGGTTTTACCTGCCTCACTATCCTTGTATTGCATTTGGATCTGTAAATGAGCCATTAGGAAAAGATGAACAGGAAGGCAGAGGATTGGTTTATTGAAATTATTTATATATGAGAAATACCTGACTTTCAAAATTCATGGCTCTTTAATGCTCAAGTCACAGAGAACACATTAAATCTAAGAGGAGAGGAACAGGTATTCTACTTCCACACTAAGGTGAATGAAATCAAATTTGAGCATTGAAATCTGCCCTTCTCCACAATGAAAACTGCCTTGCTCTTCTAATTATGAGCATCACAAAAGTCACTGCTTCAGTGAAATACCCTGCAGCTACACAAAAGGATAGACTGGAGAAGCACACATCTACCAATAAGTGGCACTGAGCATCTACTCCATTTCTCACACAGGTTGGCATATCTCTCAGTGGTCCATCTGGTAGAATTGGATGGCATTTATCAGGAAATAATCCAATTGTGGCATGCCAAAACCTGAACATGAAAAGTACTTGTGCCTAGTGTCAATCATTCACCCTCTGACAGTTCAATAAACATCCTTTCTGTGATGGTTTTCAGGAACACTGACACCCAAAATCCTGGAAACAATGCCAGAGATGGAAATGACAATACTTCTGTGAAACATCAAAAGGGACCGACACAACCTGGCATGGATTTTGCCAAGTGTTGCTTAGCAATACAGTGTTCTTGTGGGCCGCTGGCGTGTCAGGATTAGCTGTGAAGGGAGTGATATTCACACCTTTGCTGAAAACGCATCCTTCCCAAATAAAGGAGTACAAAGTAGGGAAGTGCAGCATCAGCAGGAGCAGGGGATGCCACAGCCACAATATACAATTTTAGGCTCGCAAAAAGCCATCTACCCTTCCCTGTTGTCTTCCTCACATGGAAAGAGAAAGTGCCTCATCCAAGCACCACAAAGCCACAATCCTGTCCTGCCTCGCTCAGGGTCTCAGAGGGTACGAGGGGGTTTCAAGGACATTCCCTTTCGGGGCTGGGATCAGAGGGGTCCAAATTTTGCTACCAGCAGCTCTTGCAGGAGGTACGTGCAGGCAGAATGTGACCCGGACTGGGTTAGCTGCTGGTGCTCAGGGGATGATGACGGTGTATGGGAAGAAAGCCTGAACCTGGAATTGGGAGATGAATAACCAGTATCACTTCTAACAAGTATGAAACAGGGATGGTCATTTTAGCAGCATAATTGGTGGTAATAGTAAGAGGATGCAGAGAGCTCTTGATAACAAGAGAAAAAACTTGTTCACTTGCCACATTTCCCAAGACAGCCTATCTCCCCAGGTGCCTGGATGCCACCTGTGTCTCTGTAGCTGCCCATACCCCACCCGGTGAGGGATCCCAAAGGGCAAAAGCAAGATTTCCAGAAAAACAAAGAGTGCTTGGTGGCCAGAGGGAAAACGTACTATTTGATATTGCAAGCACCACTTTGCCACTGAGGAGGAAACTGAATTGGGGTAAGTGAAATAACTTGCCTGAAGCCACCGACAGACCTGGGAACTAAACTCTGGCCTCTTTAATGTGCCAAATCCTGGAGCAGAGGCTCACAAGGTCTAGCCAAATTGCCTTTTATCTGTGTGCCTAGTAAATGGGAGTGGGAGGAATGTCTGCATATCAAATAAGGGGGGTTTGTCCGTCTTGAAATTCCAGGTTTTCAGATCCAGGAATCAGCTGATGCCTGGAGCATATAAACTGCCTTTTTGGTGTGGCGAGGACAGACCCACAGGTCTAAACGCAGGCATGCCAGCCAAGCCTGTCTAAACACAAGTGCTGGGATCTGCTGCTAGTCCGGAGCTCGGAGGGAGGCAGCTGCTGGGGAAGGCACTTGCAGGGCAGTGCAGGTTTGCCACTACCCCTTTTGGCTCAGGACTGTCTAGTGCCTAGGCACCGCGGTGGTGGTGGGGCTGCAGATACCATGGAGAAGGTGCTTCTGAACAGACAGGGTGCTCTGAACAGAAATCCTGAGGTGTGCAGATTCTTATATATACTTATGACAGTTTTCCAGGGAGAAGTGCAAGCTAACTCCATCAGTGCCTTTGAGCCTTGACTTGTTAATTGGTATTACTTCTAATTCCCAGCTATATTTTAAGGTATGAACCTAAGGAATTTTAAAGTCATTATGTGGGTGAGGGACTGATAAAAATAAATCCTTCAGGTTTGAAAGTGGCAGAGAGGGAATAAAAGGTGTTAAGAAATCCAGGAGTTTTCAGCCAATTGGTTCAAAAAAGCATCCGGGTGGACTGCAGCTCCTGGAGAAAGGTCACTGATACTACTCTGGGTACCTCTTTTTATGAACTTTATGCATCACATAAAATAAATTTAAAGCAGTTTAATTTAACAGTCTAATTAGTCATGGCTTTTTCATCTTGTCTATTTAACTATACATGGAACAAAGAGAAAGACACAGGGCCAAATTCAGACCTGGCACAAATCAGCCCTGCAAGTCAAGGAAGTTGTTCCTGCTCATCCAGGGCTGAATGCGGATGCCGGTGGCCAAATTCATCTCTGAGGATAACATCCCTAATGTCTGGAGACTTGCACCGAAAATGAATTTGGCTGCCAGGAATTAACTCTCTGCAGAGCGGATCCTTGGGTCTTGGTGTTCAAAGCTTGATACAGGTGACCTGAAATGTGGGTGAAACAGTTGGGAGAAATGGTTTAAAGAGTCAAGATAGTTTGGAACAAAACTCCTCTGTGTGTTGGCTTCACAAAGGTTCATTGCAAGCATTTTCCTTTGCTTCAGTCCACTTAATTTACACTCCCTTTCGCTTTAAATTTCAATGTTCATATAATCTCACAATCTCAGGCAAACAGCAGTCACATGAATGCACTCTCCACTGGAAATGAGTGTCTTTCTACTGCCTTTGATGTGGTTATACTGGTTATACCATTATACTAAATCACGCCTTGTTCTTCAGCTCCTGTACGCAAACCCACAACATTAACCAGGTCTGGGTGCAGAAACATAAATCGATCCACATTTACGAAGGTGATGTTTCTGAGCAGATTTCCAGCTCATAAAGTCTTGGGCCAGCTAAAATCGAGACCTCTAAGTCCATAGTTAGATTCTGGTATTTGGGAGGGTTGCGATCCTGGTGCAAGCTTTCATTAACAAAACAAATTATTTTTCAAATATTGTAGATTCTAGCAGAAATCTACCTCCTATCAATTGAGACACAGGTCTTGTTTATTTTGTGATGTCCTTTTGCAAGAAAATGTACCAGGGGCAGGTTTCTATCTGATGCTGGCAGGCACTGGAGGGGCTTGGGGGGCAGACCGAGGTGGCTTAGCCACGTGTCAGCCCAACCCTGAGTGACACAACAGTCCTTTACAAACAGCTCTTTTCAAAGTTCCTGCAAGTTACCACTTCTTCAGCCAAAAATAACTGCAACAAACAACATGAGCACAATAAAGAAATTCAAATATATCTTAAACCACCTAATAATTAACATTGTTCAATTAGTCTTCTGGGTGCTCTGTGCTGCTGTGTGGTCTCCCTGGAGGCACCACCAGCACCCACAGCGGTGAGTTAACAAGTTCTGATTGTATCTTGTCCACGAGTCGGCTGCCTCACCACACTCCTTCTTTGGCCTGGCGTTCCTAGAAAGAACATCCACATCTGAGGACCTTCTCCTTTTTCCTGGTGGAAACTGATGAAATGCTCAGCCCTCCATTGTAACACATTTCAAGGTGCTGCCTCTGCAGGGCTGTGTGAATGTGGGGCTGAGCAGGGTGCTACCCCATGCACCCTTCCTGGGCACCCTGGCTGAGCTGGTCTCATTGGTTGTGGGCTGTGGGTCCCTGTTTTGACAATATAGTTTCAAGAGAGGGACTTCATCCTCTCTTTAGGAGCATCCACAGACATCAGTGCTTCCTGTCAGGTCCAGCATCTGTTTAAATTACTCCTGTTTCTTCTGAAGCTTGGTGTCACCAGGCTATCAGGACTTTTTATACATCTTTCTCTTACTACTTTAAATTAATGTTTCATTTAGCTTTTCCACAGCAATACACTCTTCTCAAAGTTTCTTGATGCTCTGATTATACTTTTATCCTTCTTTTCTTCAGGTTCAGCCAGCACCTGTGCAGACCCTGGACCTCTACGCTGTCAAGAAATTGCATTTTCCCATGAAATGCTGCACAATCCAAACAGCATTGCAGGAGAGAGACCCCAAAGGGAGTCCTCAGTGTGAATGAAAGGGACCCAGTAGACACATATAGCACAGGAACACATTTGGCGTTAGCCAAACACATCTATCTGTAGGTAATGCGAAATGTTCTCTTTTTACACCTGTATCTAAACACCTGTATGTAAGGATGAGGGGCTGCATCAGCTCCTTCAGTCCTGCTCTGCTGGAAGCTTCCCCACTTCTCAAAGCTTCCCACATCTTTGGCATTTCTTCTCCTGCCCCTCTGATGAGTGTCCTGCATGCACTCGCTAGAAGTCCATAGTGCCACCTTTAGAGATTTAGCTTTTTAGTTTCCTTATTGCTCCTGGCTTTTCTTTTCCTAATACCACTGGGGTTCGCCCCACGCTGGCTTGTGCACCGTTGCTGGATGGGCGGCTACTAACCCTCTTTTTCCTCTCCTGGCTGAGAGGGAAACACTGACCACAGCAGCAGTGCTTGGTGCCAGGAGGACCCTGGAGCTGGCGCTGCTGCTGCTGGCATCTGGCTTTCCCTGTGCCCCACTGCAGCACATCCCCTCCCCTGTATCGTTTCCCACACAGCGGGCCATTTTAATGTGCCATTTTCTGCAGACTCCAGCCTTCGCTGCTTTGTGCCTCCCTGACTTGGGACTGTTTTCTTGTAGTACTTTGTATGAAGTGTCTCACAGTGCTGCTTTCCAGGAACTGTTCTGGACACGATTAATTCCTCTGTGTGGCAAATTTTAATTGTTTTATCAAGGGTTTTTGTCTGAGTTTTCCAATATCTTTCCCTAGTGTTTTGCCTCAAATTCCAGCCATAATATCTTCCCTCTAATAAGGGACTCAAACCTGAAAACTGTAAGATTGGCACCACAACCTCAGGTTACTAACAGACTCTTTTATGGTTTCATCTGGAGTTCGTACCATGTTATTTCTGTCTGTTGAAAAATAAGATATTGATGTACTGCCTCTCTCAGGAGAGTGGAGGCTGAGAGCGGGAGGCAGACAGAGCGGAGGCGCAGTGGGGAGAAGGCAGGCAGCCGGGGGGGGCAGCAGGGCAGGGGAGGGGGCGGCTGGGGGAGCGGGGCCCAGGGCGGGCAGGCCTGGCAGCGCCTCAGAGAGTGGCTGCACAATGGGCAGGGCTGGGCTGGGCAGGGCAGGGCAGGGCAGGCGTGTTTTCCTGAGCGGTAATGTCATGATGGCTCCTGAGGGCATCGTAATCTGCTCCTCAGCTATGCTCTTGCTGGTTTTTCCCCCTAAATACTCAATCTCCCACCGAGTGCCTACTGGCACACACACGTGTGACCCCCCAAACACAGGGTGGGGCAGCCCTCTATCTCGGCCTGCTCACTGTGGCTGCAGCTTTGGAGCAGGCTCGAGCAGCTCCAAAAGTCTCATAACCCCTGAGCTGTGTCTAATCAGGCAGCATCTGAGATTAATTGCAAGGGTTTTTCTCTACCCACCCACAGAGATAAATGCAGAGGAGCCAATTTGGTAATTGCCCTGAGTGCTGGTGTGCTTCTGAGTTGCTCCTGGGCCAAAGTAGGGCTGGGTGAGGGAATATTGGCCAAGATGTGGACTGAGCACTTGCTGCTGCCCCAGCTGATAAATATATCAGGGTGTCTTTAACGGGGCAGAGCCAGGGAAAGGGGTGCTAGAAAGGGCCTGGTGGGAGAGGTGGGCTCGGAAGGGGTCAGGAAGGTTGTCACAGGTGAACACAGTGAAGTTATAAATAAAAGAGGGGAAAGCTCTACCTTGGCTTGGCTTTGGCTCCCTCCTGCTTTCAAACAGCTTTGAAACCTGCTGTTGGGGTTTCCTACATTCCCTTGTACCAGAAAGAAAGGGGTAACCATTTTGCTTGTCACCTTTGAACTAGCAGCCATGCCTCAGGTGTGACCTTGGTGACAGTGACCCATCTGATGATGCCATTATCTAAAGGTGAAGTGCTCTTGTTTGTTTTTGGTAACCTACAGTGTCGTCAGGTTGGTGCAGGACATATGTTGCTGTGCCATTGAAGGTGCTGGGGTGTAAATAGAAATAAAAGGCTGGGTGGAAGCAGAGATGCCATTTGAAGTGGATGGTGCTTTACTGGCTATGGGTAGGTAGAGAGGGAAAAAGCAGCCTTGGCACCTGTTAGTGGCCATTAAAACCTCCCATGTTCTGCTAATCTGTGCTCGTAAAAAGGCCATCTGCTAATGCTCAAAGGTCATTAAGTTACCAGCCCTGTTTACTCCTCCAGTGCTGCTGGGCCAAGGCTTTCTGAGAAAAGAGGGCTTAAATGGTTATTATGGTGGCGCCTGCTCATGCTGCTGTATGGTTAAGGGTCTGTCAGTATTTTCATTAGAAACCCAGACTTTCAGGACGTTTTAAACTTGGCCATTAAAGTGCCTGCTTCTTGCTGCCTGTGCAGGCTGGAGTGTAGCCTGGCAAGTTTAAGGGACAGAGAGAATTTTTGTAGGCACGTGTGGGTTTTTTTATTTATTTTTTGTTTGTTATTTGTGGGGGTTTTTTTTATTATTATTTTTGTTTTAAGAACTCAATCCAGCTTCTGTTTTAATTTGGGGAATTGAGAAGTTCAGAGAGCTTTGGTCTGGGGTGCTCTGGCATCGCTGCTTTAACTCAGCCATGGCTGTGCTTTAGAGGGAGAAGTTTTGTGTTAGATTGTTTTATGGTGAAACTGCATATTGATTTTATATTTTCATTACAAGAAACAAAGCAAAAAAAGAAAAAGCATAGAAAACTTAAGACGATTTTATGTGCAGCTCTAAAGGGTACTTTTTTCCTAGAGGTGTGGGGCTGTACTGCCTGTTGCTGGTGGGGTTACAAGAGTCTGCAGGACGGCCTCCCTGTATAAATGACACTGTCCCCAAGCAGGCAGCATTTGTGTTTCTCATGGTCTGGAAACTGCGGGTGGGTTAGGGAACAAGCTGAGGCCCGAATGCTGAATTGCCTTGATTTCATAGGTTTTAGTCAAACATTTGAGGTTACATTAACATAGTTTTCTTATGGTTAAATGGAACTATCAAAAACTTCGATAATTCTTTTTTCCTTCCGAGACTTCCCAGTGGTAAAATGAGATGTAGCTGCTCGAGTTTTTATCCTTCATTTCTGATAATGACAGTGTCTGTCTCATAAAACCCTGCCTTTTATCTTCCCCAATTAACTGAGTCGCTGTACCCTTGTGCTGCGAAGTTCTGAGTGTGCTGCAGTCTTTTCCCAAGCACAGTCAAAGCACCTTTTCACCACCTCCGTGGGGCCAGCTTGTCCACAGCACCCACCCTCCAATCTCCTCTTCCATTGACATCAGTTTAATCTTTTGCTTTTCTGTATAACGTAAAGAAAAAACCTGGGTCAATGAATAATGAAAGCTCATTCAAAACCTAGAGTCTTACAGTTTGGTCTCTGCTGTCTTTTATTTTAACTGGAGCTTGTCTCACGTAACTGTTTAATTTTTTATTTTTTATTTTGTTAATGCATTCAGACTTTCTTTTGTGGATTTCATGGGGTTTTTCATCCAGGATTTAGGGAAAGTTCACACTGATGTCTGTGATTCGCTTGTTCTTCAGATTGTTTTTATTTCTGTTCCAGCTGAGCTCCAAGGCCAGCCAGGGACAGGATGCTGTTGTGCTGGCCACTGTGTGTAAATAAAGAACATGGACTGCCTTGGAGAGCTAAGGGTCATAAAAGAGCATGCAAAACAGAGGGAAGGAGTATATCTCACTTTTTCTTTTTAAACAGCCTTTCTAAACATGATGCTGAACTTTAAAAAAAATTTAAAAAAAAATAAAAAAATTCAAAAGTCTCCCTAACTCAGCAGAGATGTTTTTCCCAGACCCCTCTTCTTACCAGCCAGTCCTTCTTAAATCTATAACAACCCAACAGGTAGTTAAAATAGTCCTGACTAATTGTAACCAGGACTGCTGGCTTCTTCTGAGCTTTTGTTCTGATTATGCACCACAGCCAAAAGCTTCAGGAGGTATACAGACATAGTAGTTAGTCTAAGAACTCAAAACAAGAACAACTATAGGCCTGTTTTTAAAAATTTTATTTTAAGGGCTGGGTTTAGGGGTTTTTTTATTATCTTTATTATTAAACTGCTATAAAAGCAGACCCCAGGCCTCTGCTGCAGATGTGTCTGCCATGGGCCAGATAACCAGTTGGTATAACTCAGCATTGCTCCACTGACTTCATGAAAAGACTGAATTAGAGCATGTGTTACAAGTTGAGGTTTTAATTTAGATTTTCTTGAAACACAATAGAAGTGATAAAATTAGTGCAATCTCACACCCGTACTTTAACATCTACTGTTTAATTTTATTTTTTTTTAATAGTATGTCAAATGCTGGGCAGAACTCGTGAATGTAAAACATCTTCAACAGGCATGTGGTACAGCAGCTAGAAGTGTGACAACGGAGGGGTGTAGTGTACAGCAGAGTCACCTCCTCCCCCCTCAACCTGCAACGAGTGATGTGAAGATCAGTAGCCTCTGAGACAGGCTTAGCCTGACAGAACTTGCTGGTGGCAATAAGAAGTGGAGGCTTTAAGCTAGTAAATTAATCAAAGAAAATGGATGCGGTTGTCATGATGGTATAGAAAGCCAAGCCTGGGACTCTCTGGGACAAGAGGCTACAGGAGGAATTGTCCAGTGGTACATACAGTAAGGTACTTGGAAAGGCAGTGATGCAGTGAACAGCCATTGTCGACACTGGAGTGGTGGGAATTGCCATTTTCCTCCCCGCTTTATCCCTCTGTTTGAACCAAGTACTAAAAAAGGTGTTTCATATTTTTCCAGTAGTCAGTACTTAAAATATTTTTATTCCTTATAGGTACTGATACAGTCTGCTTTGGTAGTACGCATGCAAGCAAACAAGGAAAGATACAGAAAGTAGAGGCGATTCCTTGGATGTCATGTTTTGCCGAGGCTGTAAAGGGGAGGAGGCAGCAATTTGTTGGGATTCCAGCTCAGCACACACAGCCAAATTGTTGGTGAGTTTTGGAGTTGAGGGAAAAAATATTTTGCCTGGGGAAGGCCAAGGGATTTCACTTTACAGATATGCTTCTATTTTACTGCATATATTTATTTGTCTGTATCTTGTTTCGGAGTAGGTTTGGGTAGGCTTGCTCCATAGGATTAAATCATATCCCAAACCCTCCTGGCTTTGTGACAGTACAAACATTATTGGATTTAGTTCCCTTCTGCTTATCCACCTCCCATCTTCCAAGATCCCCATTATTATTATAATAATCCCCACAAAACTCCTGCTCTGAGATCAGAGGGGTTTTCAAGTGCCAAAGCAATCAACAAAACATACCTGGTCCTTTTAATCTCCTTTAATCCCATCATGTGGGACTATACCAATAGATTATCATGTATCCAAAAATTCTTTCTTTGTAATGACACTTGATTTTTAGTTCACAATTTTCAAGAAACTGTCTCATATATGAAATAAGATGTACTAGGACCTTCTTATGCCATCAATAAAATAAAAGTTTGGCTTGAAAAATTATCTTTTGGAATAAAATAGAATAACAAAAATCCATCATTATCTATGTTTCAGAAAAGGATTGTGTTTTGTTTACCATTTTAGTTAGAAATGATGTATGACTACATCATAAAACACTTATATTAAAAAGATCTCACCCTGAATTCAAAATATATATTGTACTCTCTTATCGTCTAGTCATTTTAGAGTGAAAGTTAAAAATGCCCATCCTGTGGTAGTAGTTGCCAGTATTATATCTTATAGCTGATATATTCTTCTAATACTTTTACTTAAAAGGCCTATTACTCAGGGTTTGTGAGTGTAGACATTTATTTTCTTATTGAAAATGGTAATGCTGCAGATGCTGTTTTTGTATTTAGATTGGCATTTATGGTTTTCCCCTGGGCTGCTGAAGGTCAGCCCAACTCAGTCTCTGGAAGTTTGGGTCATATCTGTGTACCTTACTGAAGAGGGGGGAAATCTTTCCATGGGGTAAGAAGCAGTGGAGAACAGCAGCTTGCATTATTTTGCCAAAGTGTGGTCTATGCTTTCTGTTGGGTTTTTTGTTGGTTTGGTTTTGGGTTTGTTTTTTTTCTGCATATGTGGAAAAACACTCAGTTTTAAAGAAAATCAAGTGTTAGCAGAATAAAGGGTGGCCCGTGGCATGGTTCAAAGTCTTGAGGGCTTGAGCTGTCCAGGAGTTTTCACAAAAAATCCCTGTATCAGGAACAGACAATATGACAAAAAGCAGGAGACTGCAACATCCTGGTTTGATGTTTTAGAGATGAAAAGTTTCTCCTGCCTGAGGCATAATTTTTTGGCTTGAATGAGAGAGCCTAACCCTAAGGCGAAGATGCTAGGACCAAGATTCCGGTTACTGGTTTGAACTATGCAGAGCAGAGACTTACAGCTGACTTTATTGTGTCCTAAGTGAATGCCCTCACCACTAAAAAGTGACTATTGTAAGTCTAAAAAAAGGAAAGAGGAGTTTTCTCTGGTGGTGGGGTTTTTATTTTGTTTCATTTTGGCTTTTCTCCTAAAGAATCTGGATCCATGCAGAACATCAGCATCTCTGAAAATTCAAAGTTTCACAAGCATGGAAAAAAACCCCAACCCTTTCCCATACATTTGATGAGGGTTTTTGACTCAAGTCGTGGAAGAGTGTAAGGCAGAATTGGGTAAAATCAGGCCAGGTGCTTTTATAGGAAAGCAAATGCTGGCAGATGGGGGAAGTCTGTAAAGTAACTAACCTGAACGCTGCTCTCTGGCCTGCAGAACAATTTACTGAAGGGGCGGTTAAATGGCACAGATTAAGCTCATTAATGGTTCAGATATTTGCTTGGTTTACACAATGGTGTCCAGCAAATTATATTGATGCTTGACAGAATTATTGTCATTATTTATTTTGCTATAAGCCAGATTTATAGATATTTGTAGCTTTTGTAAGACTAAACATAAGAAACATTAATAGCTTTACTAATTATATCACTGTTTTAGAGATATAAATAGTGATAAAAATGCCAAGTAAAGTGAGCTAGTAAAACATTTTAAAGAGAATTTTAAAGTGAGTTACTGATTGATGATCCCTTGGGTGAGTCTTAACTTTTGAATGTGAGAGAGGCTCTTCCCACTAGGGCACAAGTGCCTTTTGCCTCCATCAACTCTTTGGGGAGAGACAAGGAAGAACAACAGTTTTATTGAACGACTGATTATTAAATCAGATTGCATAATCTGAAAAATATTGAAATCCTATAATAGAATAAACTGAGAATGAACTTATTACAGCACAACAGGGTTTGGTTTTGGTTTGTTTTTTTCTTTTTCACCTTTACTTTGTCCTCAACCCTTCCTGTCTCCTGGATGCTTTGTCTGCACTTCTTTGTCTCTTATAGCACACTAAAATTGTAACCTCTTTAGAGCAGGAGCTGTCTTTTCCCTCTGCTGTATTACAGACATGTACAGGCCCTAGCACAGCACATCTTTGATGAGGTATTTGGGGTCCTAACAGCAATATGAATAATAATTTCATGGCTGTTAAAAAAATAAATAATTCTTCAATTGGTAGAGTGTCTATACAGGACTACATAGAAATTAAAAGTGTGTTTTTTACACAGCTGTCAAATGAAAAATCTGTTTTCCTATCTATTGATCCTGGTTTTGCTGTGAGCATCCTTTTAAGGAGGGAGATAATGAGTGAGAAAAGAGTTAATAAATGTTCAGCCGTTACCACAAGCATGAATGGAAATCCATCATCGGTTTAAGTGCTGGATGAGCTCTAGACAATAATCCAAGCCTGTTTGACCACGAGTAGTGCCACTGTGAAGAAACCCGCAGGGCCCTGGGAGCTGTGATCCTTAGGGATGGCACGCAGTTCCCTGCTTTTCTCTGATACACAGCATTGTAAAGCCCTGTGGTTTATTTTTCACTGAGTTTTGTAGTGACCTGGTTGAAACTCCCTTGAAGCTAGTGGAAAGACTCACAGTCCCTAATGGCCTTTGGATCAGGATTGTTGGAGTGCTTTCTAGGAGTAAACCACCAGTGGGAAATTTCTCCCAGGTGGGGGATTTTTTTTTCCTTGCCTTTTTTTTTCCTTGCAATTTCTGATTAATTGCTCTTCCTAACACAGTTGTGGATAGTGTATTGTAGGGAAGCGTTTTCCTAGGAGGGGGAAGTTGGGGCCCACCTCATCCATGGCAACATCTCATTGCTGTTTGATGTGATGAGCACAAGGGCAGTGCACCAGAGGCACAGCTTTACAGCAAACCACGCTGAGCTTGTAATGAAGATGGGGGACGTGATCCTGAACCCACTGAAATCCTCTGCATTTGAGCTGCCTCCTTGCACTGACAACAGGCTAAGCGAGTGACAGTGGGATTCATAGTCCTCATGGGGAAATTAGGATGATGCATCTCCACTGGGGCTGGGAGAGCTGAAAAGGTTTGGCACTGGCGCTGTACAGCACCCAAATGTTCACCGACACCATGCAAACATCTTGGCTGTGTAAAACAACGGGGAAACCTCATAGGAACATGTTTTGGTGAAAGTTTTCTGGAATTTCTTTCTAGGCATGCTGTAAATATCACAGGGACTATTCTCCCTTTGATCCCAAACTAGAGATGAAAGGGACAATTTGCACACATTTTTGAACTGTATAAAACATGTGGCTTCACATTGGTTCCAGAAACAGGCCAAGATGTAGGATAATCTTATTTTTTTCTGAAATATTTGAACTGTCTCTTCTCACCATGTCATGAAGCTGTGCCATAGCCTTAGAAAACAAACAAATAGAGTGTGCTGTGGGACTTAATTCTCAAAATGTGGGCAAAAGGAAGAGTCTGTTTGACTTAGGTTAGCAGAACTTTATACTCAGTGCTAAAATTCAAAGTCAGATCACTGTGTTGTTGCCTTATTTCCATCTTCTGTAATATACTCCATAGCACAGAGCTTAAACTTAGAATCTTTAGATGGGAGGTTATTTGACTTTTTGTGGGTTGAAAACATGGGGAAAAGGCTTCATGTGTGGCTCTAGCCTGGGAACAAACAAGATATCAAAAGCTTTTAATGTGTCCTAGTGGGGATGAGCATTTCAGGTTGAAACCTAATCAATCGGAAAACTAAAAAGGGGGGGTGGAGGGGTGTGTGTGTTCTACCTTTTTGTCCCCAGAAGTGTAAGCATATTTGTGGGGACTGCACGGGCTTCTCTTCCTCTTGGTGCTTTGGGAATGTTATCAGGTAGTTGGTCAACAGTGTGCAGTGGGAGGTGTAGGTAGCAGTGCCCCACATGCCAGGAGGACTTCTTGAGAGGACTTCTAACTCCTTCTCCGGTATCTTCGGCTAAAACCTCACCTCACAGCCAATTTAAGTGATCAGTGTCAGTCTGAAGCAGTTGGAAGTAGATAAGACCATGTTTCATCCACCTCAGCAGATGTGTTGTTAAAATACTGTATCATACTTTTATGAGCATGTTTGGGACCATTGCTTTCTACCTGCACTCAGGTTCATGGGCTTCCTTTGCTTTTACTCTCTTTCCCAAGAAGGCTCTTCCACTTAGAGATACTTTAAACTTCTTGGAGACCTCAGGATCTGGTCAGCTATCCTAAAAAAAAAAAAGAAAAATAAAAAAGACATCGGCCAGTCTATGACTGTAAAGCCCAGTTTACAGGTAAACCCAGAAATTCAGGAATTAAATTTGCCTTCAGTTGATATTTGAAAGAAATTATGAAAAAATAATGGGGTCTGAAGTGGTTTTATGATTGCCAAGAAATATCAGTCCTGAAGTTTCAGAAGGTTAATGACTGCCTGTATTGAGAAAGAATACAGCCCTGTCTAATTATCCCGCACCAACAAGGGTAAAGGTTTGGCAGTTGAGTGAGACTATATCAGGACTAGTTGAATAATGTCAATATTTTTTACCTCCACGCTTTTCTCCAAAAAAGGGGATGTTGCATCTTTAATTAACTGTTATATGAATACATTTCAGATAGACCCAAACACAGGGCAACTGTGTTTCAAAATGCTGTTTCTACATTTAAAATGTATTTGAAATGTAATTTAAGAAAAAAGATAATGGAAAAAAACCCTAAAATAACTCGAAACAAGCCAGAATATAGTAGCTCATCATTACACTAATATATCAAACAATATGAGCTTAGCTTAATTATCCCCTTTGAGAGTTGAGAAAACTAAGCACAACCTTCAATTTACAGCTGTTTGGTGCCGGGAACCTGAATTATTATTTAAGAAGAAGGGGGAAAAAAAAGTTTATTTATTGTGACCTACACTCAGTTTTTATTCATCATGGAAAATCTGTATATTCACAAATGAGGGCTATTCATCTGCAGACTGCAGCATTCTTCAGCTGTCCGGGGCTGCATCAGCCGTACTTCTTCAGCTTTTGTGTTCATCTCGAAGCCTCTTCATCCAAATTGTTCATCATCTTGATGGCGGAGCTTTATCTTGCTCTAGTGCAGCTGCATTCCCCTTATCCAAAGTGCTGAGAGATACAAGGGAGAGGGAGAGAGGGAGAGAGAGAGAGGCAGAATAGAAAAGAGAAAAAAGGAATGGCCAGTGCTCATATGAGGATAATTTGTAGTTTCTCAATAATAATAAAAAAAAAAGGAGGACAGGCTAATTACTGGCTTAACTAGGGCAGCCTGTGGATCCTCATGTCAAAAGGACTAGCGTAATTATTTGCCATCAAAGCACATTCATATTGTGGTACAAAAGAAGGGCCTTTCGCAAATGGATCTCACTAATAAACAGGGCTGAGAGGAGCATTATGTGTCTCCCTGGATGCAAGCGCATTAACACAGTGACATGGAGCATAACTCTCAGCCTGGAGAGGGGGGGGGGGGAGAGGAAGAATGATAATTATCCCCCCTCCCCATCTTTCCTCTCCTTTTCCTTTGTGTTGGGCTAGCAAGCCGAACGCGACCCGCTGGAAGGCCCAAGGCAGGCTATTAGTGACCTCTGAGCATTGACAAGGTGGCTACACTCTTAAAAGCCCGGCTCTCCATGTCAGGAGGGTTGCAGGAGCCTGTGAGAGGAGCTTTAAATGGTCCAGCAAACACTTCAACCTTAAAGACACCTGGAAGGTCGTGACCAATTTAATGTAGATGAATCTGGCATAAAGAGGGCTTTTTTGAGCCCACAGACAAAAGTTTTATTTTCCCTTATTCTTTTTTTCCCCGATGTTGTTTTTTCACAGATCTTAGCATAAGAGATACCAGAGAAAGAGACTTGATTCTGGAGACCACTTCTGCACTCGCTGAGCAGATGTGGTGCCAGGCGGCCTCAAAGGCTGTGGCTTTTCATTAGGAAAAGTGAACAGGTTTGGAAAGAAAGAGAAGGGGCATGTATATACCTTCCAGGGATGTCTGCAAGCATTGACGCACTAACACATTTCTAACTCATGTGCATTGCAAAGTGTCTGTGTATGTATACAGATATATATGTTATATGTAAAGAGACTCTTTAGGTTTGGGGATTTTTTTTTTTAATACTCCAGCTACATAAGGCTATTCACCTCCGATGCCCATTGGCAGGTGTACCCTGGTTCCTTTCCTGCCAGCGGTTTATTTGTTGGGCCGGTGTCTGGTGCTGGCTGCTGCCACTGCAAACCGTCTCCAAGTGAGCCCATCACTTGCAGTGGATTAAAAGGCTTTGCAGTCAGTCTGGCAGAGCTGGTGGGAAGTGTTAGGCATGGTGGTTTGGCTTTCCCAGCCTCCTTGCTTGCTGCTGTGCAACCTCAGCACTCGGGTGCGTGAGGCTGCCTTGGCTGCACTGAGTTCTGTCAAGTTTTCCCAAGGAAATCCCTTTTGCCCATCCTCATCCTCTCAACAAGAGGAGGCACAGGCTGCAGCAGGAACAGTCCGTGCATAATGGGGATGAGCCACCCACCCTCAGCTCTCTCCTCTGGAAGATTTACAGGTTTTCAATGGGGTTTCTCTTGGTAATGCCTATTTTTTTTAGAAAAAAACCCTACTTTGAGGCCAGTGTTCATGTCAGAAGTTTTTTTTGTTTGTTTTAAGTAATCAGGGGTCTGCACGAGTTATGTGGTATAAAACAACTCTGCTGGTCATTGAAACAGTAAACTGGGATAGTCCTTTCTTGTGACAGCCTTGCCTGACACTAAATCACACAGTGCACCACTGGAAAGAAGAAAAGTATCAATACGAGTTGGGACTGCTTGGCACACAGTGACGTGAATCTGTGCATGCAGCCACATGTGACTGGGATAAACAGATTTTTGAATCCCAACTCATCTGTGTGACAAGGAGCTGAAAGCCAAAGTTGTTTTCTTTCCAGCACTCTTCTGGGTCATATCTAGGTCATGCTGCAGAGAGGAGCCCCTTTTCCTTGTCACAGCACTTGGGGACATTGTTGTCCATGTCACATTGATGGGCAGCAGCAGCCTAAGCCTACACACACCTGTTAGCATCGTTGGCCTCAGGAGCAGCTCACCAAGCCATTTGGTTTACGATAAGAGTTGCCAAATTGTCAACCTCACGTACTCAATTGTGAGTCGATGAGTTTAAAATTTGTGGAGTTAAACCAGCAGCAGATCTTGTCCCCCCCTGCCCTCTTCTTGCTTGGTAACTTTAGAAAGAGTTGGATGCTTTCTCCATATTGTGTTTTGCAAGGAAAAAGAGCAGCAAACATGGGTGGGGGTGGGGTGGGGTGGGGGTGGAATTAATCCAGGAGGAGACTTTAGGACAGATCCCAGAAACCTGATGCAACTTCTAGTTAAGTAGCAAACATTGCCAATACAGGAGTAGAGATAAACTCTACACTCCTATCTAGGCTGGGTTTTGGGGCATGACCAATGTCTGTGACCTAAAAATGTCCAAATATTCACCTGTTCAGGAGCTGTAACAACCTCTCAGGTAGTGCTGATAGCAGTAGCACACCACCAAAGAGACTCAAAGTTGCTTGTGGTCTCCTCCTAGACATTTCCTCGTCAATAGCCCTACAATACTTTTTTCTGTTTGCCCTTATTTCCCAGGATTTTAGAAAATTCTGCATATAGCAAATTTTGCCTTTAGTTTACAGGAAGTTGTAACTAGGGACTTAATGGCAGAATTGGATCCACTGAGGTATGGATATACTGGAATATAAAGAACATAATTAATTTCACCTTAAAATAAATATCTCTAGGAAAGGGATTAGAGAAGTCAGCTTTATAAACTTGGGGGGGTGGGGTGGGCTTTTTGTATTTTTAGATTAATCCAGGTGAACTTTCATGGCTTAGTTGTATCCAGCTGTACCAAGGACCAAGTGCTGATATTAGCAATAAAGACACCATTATTAATATAATTATATCAGTGTAAAGAAGGTTATAGAGTTAGCATTTGGTTTTTTTTTAAATTCTACGTTAATGATGACTTTTTGCCATTAACTTGCTCTTTTGCAGTATTTTATACACTTATATAGTATTTATGAACCTGGATATGTATTTCTAGTGTTGCCAAGAATAATCAAAGACAAATATAACAGTTGCAGGGTTTCTTTCCTGATGAAATTGTATTGCAGCTTCTAAACCCAGAGCTGGCCTCCAGCAAGGGACTGTGTCCTCTTAAAGTAGAAGTGTGCCGCTTGAACTTTGCTATCACATAATGCTTTCAAGGTTGCTTGTCTAAAGTGACTTAATTTGTACTGCAGAACTAGCCTTGTACCCGCAAATGCGCCAAAAGCCGCAGCGAGCCAGGGCAGCAGGGCTATTACTAATTTTTTATTAAAATCCCTTAGGCACACACAGAAGGCCCAAAAGCAGTTTTAATAATAGACAACATACAGCACATTTTTCTTGTATTGCCATGTAATCAAATCTAAAGCTTCTGTTCACTTTCTTTGTTTTACCTAGAGGACCAGCTTCCAATTTAGTTGTGGCCTGTACTAAACTGATTTTTCATTGTAATTAATGCCTACTTTGGCCTCAGCCACTTATACAACTTTCCATTAGAGGTTTGCAGCCATCCACAGAGTATTTCACCAAGTTACCCTCCCGAGCCTGCTATAGTTGCAATTTTTTGTTAAACTGTTTTTTAACTTTATTATTATTTTGCAAAAATGTTTAAATTACACAGCCAAATAGGTTTCTTTTTCCCTTTTATTTTCTTCTCTTTCCCCCCTCCCCCCCCCCCCCCCCCCCCCCCCCCGCCTGCTGCACCTATTAAAGTGGTTGGGCAGGAGTCCAACTGGAAGGAAAGCCTTTAAGTGATTTCAGAAAGGGCTAGTGGAACTTATTTAGGCCTGGGGTCTGCTGTGGTTAATTTTCAGTCTGTGTTTTGTGCTGTCCATTTCCTCTGAAATACTACCTGGGGTTTAAGGTTCCTCAGCACAGGATGTTAATAGGCCTCTGCAAACATTCAAAAGGCAGCTTTCCCACCACTAACCTTAAAAAGATTGTGGCACTGGGCCCAGGGTCAGATTGAATAGATGAAAAAGTATATGCTGTGCTTTTGCTTGCTCCTTGGACCTTTCCCTGTTGGCTTGCCTGACATTTTCAGTGACTTTTCTTAGTACCTTATTTTCCGCGTGCTTCCTAGAAAATTCTGCTTATTACCTTCTCCTATCCCCCCAACACCATTACTAAATCGGGAAGCACAACAATTTATAACTATGCTTTTCTGACTTCTTGGACTTTTCCCTTGCAGCCACAAGGTGCTGCTTCTGGCGCCCCCGATGAACCAGCCAAGCCCCTTGGTGTATAACCCATGTGCCATCGCCACTACCCGGTGTGCTTGCTGACACCATGTCTGGGGCACTCTCTGCAGATCTCTTGCATGCCTCTTACCAAGGGCAGCATCTCTGCTGTGAGGCTAAAGCAAAGAGCTAAGGACCAGTTATGTGTGCCTCTGCTTTATTGGCTCTCCTCCTTGGTGCAAGAAATGCAATCATAGGAGCTCTGGTGTAGCATGCAGGTTTCTGGGCACGGGGGTCCCACGTTTTTGCAATGGGCAGATTTGGCACCAATGTTCTTATCTTGCTGTGGCATTGCTCAAATGAACCGACAGGTGCTGACTCCATGTGCATCCTCCTACGTAGTTAAAAGCCAACACACTAGCCTACCTTTTAATTGTGCGTGAGAGATTAAGCAAAACTAGTGCCAAAATGTGTCTGGTGTCCTCCAGTTTGTGATGGCAAGTTATTGATTGTACTGTTTGAAGATACTGGCCTGATGGACTCCGTGCTAAGGGACCAGTTGTGTTGATCTCCTTTATGTAGGTGCAGCTTCCCTCAGGAAAAGAGGTGGATGCATTTAACTTGATTTAATTTAAGGACTCGTTTGGGTGAAATATGTGGATTTTGAGAAATGCGTCCTGTTAAATTTGCCTGGACTGAGGAGGAGAGGTGGATGTGATACTGGGATCACATAGCTCTGATCCGTGTTGTTATTCTGTCAGATGTCCCCGTCTTAGTGTGGGAAGACTAAGAAGCAGACCTTCTCCCCCCGCTCCTTCATCCGTATAGTGGTAGCTTTTCCTTAATTGACAGGGGAGCCAAAGTAGCATTTGAGAAGAGTATGTGCAGACACGTTCCAGAAGTGCAAGTGATGGGCCACAAGCTAGGCTTTGAATCCCAAGCAATGGATTTACATCCCTACCCAAGCCAGCTGCCCTTCTGGCTTTTGTCTCTGGTCCACAGCTTGACTCAGTTCCTTCAGACCTATTTGGCAAGTCAGTCCTTTCCTGCGCCTCTGGAAAGGAGAAAGTGTTTCAGGTGAAGCAGACTGAGGAGGAAGACTAGACCAGTGGAAAGACAGTGCAGTATCTGCTCTGTGTAAACCCGTGGTGTGAGGTGGCACCACAGGTGTGCTGAAACTGGGATATGCATGGCCCATGTTCTGTTGTAAGGATCAGCCCCCTTACACCTAGCAGTATGATTTCCAAGGCTACTTTCTCTGAGTCACCTGCAATGCTGTGCCACTTCCGCATGTTAGTGGTTGCAAATCCCTTGCTGTACCTGTGCCTGCATGAGCACCCCCCCGCAGAGAAGCAACTGATCTTGGTCTAAACACATTTGTGTATCTCTCCCTGACATTTGCTCTGTTAAAAGGTCAGGCTTCTGCAGTGGAGACAAGAGCCGTCTTCCTCATTATCACATATTACTGCAAATTTCCATTTCCAACTCCAAAGTTTCCAGTGATTTCTGCTGCTGCAGCTGGGGCAATCCAGCACAAAGCGCCATCTGCCAGCCTGAAAGCTCTGCCCTGAACTGTGGCGATGATGCCTGGGGAGAGAAACAATGACTAATTTGGGGAATATTTGGGAAAACCCAATGAATTTCTTGCTGCTATAAGTTCCTTCCTTGCAGTGACAAGTTGAAAAAATATGTGACAAATTTAACTTAGAAATGCAAGTCTGCAGAAAGAAAGGGCTGTTCTGCAAAGAGTCATTCATATTTTTCAGTCTTCCTGTAGAATTGCTGCTCTCGGTTTCTCTGTAATCTCTGATATTTCCTGATATCAGAGTGCAGTGCTGGCAGAGGCAAAACCTGAGGCTAAACTTCAGTCCGTATTCTTGCTCAGAGGAAGAGGATTCTGGGATGTCTTTGGCTTTTGAACATCAAGAAGCCAGACTCGGAAGAAGAAGAGGGAGGAGGGGGGAAAGGCATATTTTTTTCTTGTTAAACTAAAGTCTTGCTGATGGGAAAGGTACAGGTGCCAAAATAAAAGTATGTGTGACATTGGAGTTGGGCAGGCACTTTGGGAGTTCACTTTGTTGGGCTGTCTGCTCTCTGCTTTTCATATCAGCCCTTCTGTACAACCTCAGGAACAGTTATATGTACCTTTACATATAAAAGGGACTGCAGATGTTGATAGGCTAACATCATTGTAGAGAGAAAAGATATTGTTCTTGCTTTTTGCACTTACTCGGTTATGTACTGACAAACAAGCATAAGAAAAGTATTGCTTGATTGCTGGATGACCTGGCTGGGAGATGGATGAGCATCTTGCTGGTACTCGTCAGAGTCCCACGTGCTGTGTGGATGGCTACTGGCTGACTTTCCCAATTTTTCTGCTGACTGCAGATGTGTTGTAAGGTGGCCACTCAACAGTAGCCTTTGGAGAAGAGATGATAAACTGCTGATTTATAATGGAAGAGTTGGGGGGGGGGGGAAAGACCTTACTTACTTTGGCCTTGGATATGGGTGAGACCTGGGGAGCCCTTCTACAACAACAAAGTCAAAAGAACAAATACCACACAGCAGAGTTTTAATGTAGAATTTTTTCTCCAATAACAGCCATAAAGAAAATACACTCTGGAAGAAAAATACTTTTTTCACATTCTTCCCCTTAGTTTTCATCCTTAATGTGGTGGTGGCAGACCACAGAGCTGCAGTTGGAGAGCCAAAGTTCATGCTGCTATCTACTCTTTAGGTATACAGATACTACAGATTACGGTGTAGTAATTTCTCCATGAGTGATGTACCTCCCTGCTTGGCTCTGTAATGCAGTTGGGTATCCACTGGAGAAGGGGTTCCATTTAGGACGGGCTGCCACCAAAGCAGGGTGACTCTGTAGGAGGCTTTGACCATGTTCCTGCCTTAATAAAAATCCCTAATTTGTCCCCCCTGACAGATCTGGAGCAACAAACACTGACCAGGAAAAAGTATTTAACTTAATTTCCTTGCCCTTGCATTTTTGTCTTCTAGAAAACATCATTGGACCTAATGTTTTTAGGTACTTGGAAGTCCCTTTCCCTGAAATTTTTGTAGGTGCTTTGCATACAATGCATTGTGCCAGGTTTTTTAACATTAATTCGGTACAGCAATAGCAATGCATTTGAATTCTTTACCGCTGAAGTTGCGACTGAAGACAGTTGTAATGTAACAAGATGAGTATGACCTCCTTTTATCTGTTCTCCTGTCTTACTGCTATAGAAAGTTAGTGCTAGCTTAAACCCTGGTTGCCATTAATGAAAAAAACCACTATTTTTATTAAATTTCAGAATCACCTCAGCTAGCATGAAAAACAATGATATTGGATTTCTTTTTAAAATTAACAATGTATGTAACACAGTAAAAAAGCTGACATTTACTTAGTGCCTAGAAGCAAAGAGACTGCGAGGCGGACGGCAAGCTGCTGCGCTTCTCTCCTTCATCCTGCAGCCTGCTTATGTGGTTAGGAGACATGGGGCGAGGTGGCTTGGGGTGCATTGCACAGTTAGGATAAAAGCCAAGAAACACCGCCACTATTGCTACCTTTTGCCAGTAGGAGAACGTCAGAGCTCACAGGGGAAAAAAAGATTTATTTTAGCAGCTGGCCTGGATGTCTGCCAAAATGAGAGAGAGCTCTGAAGTGAAGACAGGGGATCTTGGTTCGAGGATGCAGGAGATGTGAGCTAGGGCTGGACAATCACCAGCCCTGATCTGCACCGTGGTCAGGCTGGGAAGGGACTTTAAACCCGCTTCAGATGTCAAAGGGATATTCACCATCCAACCGATGTAAGAAGTGCAGATGGTGCACAGGGGTCATGGAGCAAGGAACCGGCCAGTGAGATTGGAGGGGAGCTGATAAGAGAAGTTACTCTAATTTGATTTAAGATTTTCAAGGGATGTTTTTAATGGTATAAAATTATGGAGTTAGTATTTCACCTTGGGTTAATTTTAAAATTCACCCTCTTTAGGAAGCTCCTACTGCAGTTAGCAGGATCCCTTATAAAAGTGAAAGCAGGGAGTTGCTTCTTGTTTGCAGGCACTGGAGAGGGTGCAGTGTCTGGTAGAGATCAGCCTGTCTCCACCTGGTAGAGTTATATGGTTAACAGTCTGGGGCAACCTGGAAATGAGCTTGCTCTCAGGGAGAATCCACGGATCGCCAGAAAAGTGTTGTAGGGAAACATCCTCATTGCCTTCCTAATTCGTTCTTCCTCACTTTATCCAACATGCATTGCCACTGGATTATTGACTGTGTGATTTCTTTTCTTGATGTGAGCCACAATAGAAAAGGCATTACTGTACAAGACAAGGAAATAAAGCAACGTTAGACTTGTGGTAATATTGAGTATGGCTGGTACATGGCATTCTCATTCTCTGTTGGGGCTTGGTCCTCACTCTCTTCTGTAGCTTAGAGGATGCTCTGGATGTGTAGAGCAAATGTGAGACCAGAGATCTGCACCAAGGTCACCCTCCATCCTTGTCGCCCTTTGCTGTAGGAGACTCTTGACTTATCTGGGTGGCCTGTACAATACAGAAATCGCTCAAGTCTAATGAGTGTGTGTGCAACAATTAAACAATAACAGGCAGGACAAGCCCTCACGCTCTGGGTCATAAACTGATTTGCCTGAAGTTAGGAAAAGTCATCCTACCTGCAAACACAGCTGGACACTGAGCATCTAAAGGAGACCATGCAGGAAACTTGTGCAAAGTTCTGTGTGCTGTTAAAACATCAGTGGCACAAATCTGCTCTTGGCACTAGTGACTGTAAATATATGTGCTTCCCTTCCGCCCGGGTTCCCCAGGTACTGGTCGGGAGCAGGATTTCACTGTATCGTATAGAGGGTTTAAATTCCTCCCTTACAAGGAGTGCTTGTGAGAGGGTGCTGTAGAGTTCTCCAGTTACCTACCTTGGCTGTTTCCAGTCTTGGTTTTGCACTCCTGCATGTGCTTAGCAAAAACGTTTCAGTAAGTACTGAGATATCCACATAAAGGGTGTTCTGTAAGTATATACGATTGGCTGATCAGTTCTGATCAGCAGTTGGGAATTATAAATAGCCTAAAAGCAGCTAACCATCATCCTATGCCACCATAGTAATAAATAAGAAGTGCATATTTTTGAAAGGCTTTTACTCTTAGAAGAGAAAAAGATATAATAGCTTTTTTTAATATGCCACATAATTTATTCTGACAAACAGATGTATTTTGTTGTTGCCATTATCATTTGATGAAATACTTTAAAGCTGGTCCAAGGTGGTGCATTTTCAAATATAATGTATACAGTACATCTAGCAGTTAACAAAATTTGGATGTGCAGCATAGAATGGTCATTATTTTTACTGAAAAAAATAAAGGCACTAATTACTTACAGACAAGATACTTAGCACAAACAGATAAGCTTCAAAATGAAAAATTCTCGGTTTATGATAATTATGTTCTCTGCTTTGTTTTCGGAGACTGATAATTTGAGGCTTTAAAATCACCAGGAAGCCATTAATTGGAATTCTTCAATAAAAAATAAATTACATAGAAGTTCATGATGAGTTGTAAAAACACAGAGACTGTATTATGCAGTGAGCGACATTGCTCTACTATTTATAGACATGCACAGCTATGTAACAGCAAAACTGTAAAGAATTTGAGATGTGCAGATAGCAATTATTCACAGATCCCAACGATCTGCAGATATTTCAAATAACTGCTTTTAGCAGATCAGCTATCCAATAAAAGCAGGGCTTTATTTCCAAGTGGCACTCTTCTAACGTGTTGCTTCTTGTTTTTGACATCTTATATGACATTATTCTCCTAGAGCTGATTACAATGAGAAGACATGAAAATTCAGGTATTGGAGCAGAGGCTCCACTCCATGCGTGTGCTTATCGATAGGAGTCGAGGGGATTTCCCTTATGAAGGATCAGTATGGTACTTTATACCAGGCTTAGATCCTGAAATCCATAGCAGCTGACCAAAAGAAAGCATTTGATTTCTCTGTCTTGCCCCATTTTTCTGCTCTGTCCTTGTTCTCTGCTTTCACCTGGGACCAAACCCTCATGGCTGATGCTGTGAAAGCTGGTAGGGCAGGTTTAAGGACTGAGGATCTGCCCAATGGCAGTGATTGCAAACTTTTTCTTGACTGGAGAGGGGGCTGGACTGAACCCTTGTTGGATCTATTGGAGCAATGTGGGGGGATTTTGGAGACATGCCACTGAGAGCTTCTACCCACCCAGATCGCTTAAAGTATCCAGTGCTGCCCTAAACGTATGGCACAACAGTGCCACCAGACTTCAGCAGCTTTCTATTGAAAGAGAGTCTCGAAAGTGGTAGATGTGGTGAAGCATATTGCTTTATTCAACTTTTCTCCTGCCTTTCTTCAGCATGTGGGTGAGTCCCATGAGGAGACTGGTCTTTCCTGAGGGAGAGCTGACACCTCTTTGCTACTGCTCCTGATACAGGCCTGAGACTTGAGACAGAGCTGCTAATGGGCCCCAGTTAATTGTCTGACCCAGAGGGTATAAAATACTGTTATATTCCAGCTATGCTCTTGTCATGACCACTGACACCCCGGGCTCCTGCAAGGAGCTCTTTAGATAAAGCAAGTAATAAAAGTGATTGTAGGGATCCTTGACACATAGCACCTAGTAAAGGAAACAGAGCAGACCTCAGCTCATTCACCAGTGAGCTCAAGGGGATGCACAAAAGAGTGAAGTGGCCTTGGTAGAGCCTGGTCTAAAGTTACACTTCAGGAAGATGGAGGAAGTATTTCCCGAGGACCTGATCAAAGGCTCTTTCTCTTCAATGCCAGTGTAATGCCTTCTGGCTGCCATCGTACGCAGGTAGCATTCAAGGGCTTTACATGACTCTTGGGTGAGTGCGGAATAAACATAATAAATCTAGGAGGGTTAATTCTCACAATATCAGCAATTACAGAAATGCAAACCATCTTGTTTAATATTTTGTGGCTCAAATTAATCAAAGGGATCAGCTGTTTTATCCCCCCACCCCCACTTTGTTTAAATCTGAGTTAGTGTGATCACAGGGAAGACAGAACAATACAAGTACAGGGAGACAAGGATAACGTGAGACAATAGCAGAGTCTGAAGGGAGACTGCTATGGTGTCAAGACAAAATGACATAGTGTCAGGAGGCAAAGTCTTACCAAAAAAATATTGGGGCTCTGCTGGCACTTGAGGAATATCGTAATTCTTGGAGAATAAAACCTACCATACATCATCCAAAATCAATTGATAAGAGATCTCAGAGAGATTAAAAACTGCTCCCTCCCATTCATTAGTAAAGGTGGCTTCTGTCCAAAGCTGATTGTTGGTGTGGGCCAGCTATGATAAATGCTCTCTTACCCACCGAAAAGAAACACTTCTTAATGAGCTATTATCTTGTGTACATTTTGATTTCCAGATTGCTATGGTGGATATACAGAGTTTCCCAGAACTGACAGTGCTGCTCAGAAGCATGCTACCCTAAGTGATGTTTTAGAGGGGTCTTTTTTGTAGGTTCATAGAACTTTTTTATGCCAAACCAATCCCATGACCTGGTGTTTGTGCGTTATTTACATTGCAACAATAAACCATCAATTGTTGTTTGCATGCAGTGCAGAACTCCTAACAAGAAGGTGTTCATATGTGGTTATAGTGTGAGGCACCTAAGTGTTTGTGGGATGTAATTGCAATGACTGGGCACCCACAGCTCCTATTTACTCAGAGGTGCTTATTGCTGCTCAGCACCTCTGAATATCAGGACATTTCTTTGTGGGAAAAGCTACTTCCCAATGGGATGGTTCCACCTGTGCTCCATGGCTCGGTTGTGCCCTCTTTCTCCACATGTGGCTTAGCCTAAGAAATATCCTTCTGCAGTCCCCATGGTCCTTTGGGAAGGCAGAGACCAGGATGTCCCATGCAGCAGCCCCAAGAGCAGTGCAGACTGACAAGGATGTGTGAAGCCTGCCTTCACTTTATTCCTGCATCCCTGAAGTTCACAGCTCAGCACTGAGCCAGTTCTCAGCCCTGGAAATGCCTTGCATGTCCCATCATGTCGCAAACCCCACAGCTCTTAAAGAGCATCGGTGACATTTATCCTGTGTCTCTCAATTATTCTCAGTGGAGTCGCGCTTGGGCCAATGACAGCGATGCTGCAAAAGGTCGCCTGATGGACCTTAGTGCTCTGTTTTATTTACTCAGTTTATTCAGCTTGCAGTAGAGACAGGACATGCTTAATACATTGGCCACGTCACAGACAGCCAAGCTCCAGTCCCCAGCACCTCCTCGGATTAGAGCGTTTATAGGAGGCGTTAGAAGAAATAGAAGGAGTTCAGCATATTTTTTTGGTATGTCAGAATTTCAAAGGATTTCTGAAATTTAATGAACTCACTTAACAGGCATAATTGTCTTGAGTACATGTGAGAAAACTTCTGAAATAGCAGAATTAGGCATGCTCCATTTTGTAGCCTTTCAATGACCTCCAGCAAATGTGTGACCCAGATATGAGAGCCTCCTGTCCACTTGCATAAACATGATGTTTTAAAAAGGCAGGGGGGGGGCGAATAAAAGAATCGAGCTCTTAATGGCACATGGACAGAGACATACTGCAATTGAAAAACAAGTTCAGAAGCAGATAGAGAATTGCCTCGAGACTCTGCACGACGAAACTCAGCCTCCTCCTGTGAAATGGAGGTTTGATGGCTGTGGACCTTCAGTCAAAACTGCTCTGGATTTTCCTACATAGAGGCTCAAATGGTAGTAAGGTGCTTGGATCTGCTTTAGGCCCACAAAAATCTCTGCTTTAATGCCTGAATGATGTCCAAGCTGCTGTTACACAATATATTCGGGATGCATTGTAACATGTAGGACTTTTTATTTCCTGGCCTGATTGAGGATGTATAAGGGTTGTAAAGGGGGAAGTAATGGCCGTGCCAGGAAGCAAGGAGGTGGTACCTGCCCATTCCACCTGTGACCAGTCCTCCTGCCACTCACGTACCTGTTATGGTGCAAGAAAAAGCTATGATTTAAAAAATCTCATTAGTTAACATGCATTTTGACACATTATTAACTTCCTATCACATGCTTTTCCTGCTCCTTTGGTCCAGAGGAGCTCTGTGGCTGGATTCTGACCACGGGTTTCTTTGCTTGTACTCACAGAGAGGGGTGAGTGGTCTTGATTAGTTCAGGCCCACCACTACCATAGTAACAAGCCCTGATTGACAGGACTCTGAATTAATATGCATACTTAGGGGAAGAGTATAGGGGTCCTGCCAGGCACGCCCATGCCAGCACACACGGGATAACACCACTGCTGCTGGCCCTGCTCAGCATCGCCCCTATCAAATTGCCACTTCCAGCATTGTTATGAGTCAGGTTTAATTAAAAGCAGGAACTAGCAAAGTGTTGCTGAGATTTAAAATTATATGTCCTTAGTTATTAACTGCTACAAATTAGGTAGACATTGTTTCAAGGAGAGCAATTTCCACAGACGGTGCTGGTAAAGCAAGCTGGCGTGGGGTATCACACAACTTTCCAAAATGAGGATTGCCAGCTTTCTCAGAAAAGCGCTTTTTTGGCCACTTCTTGGGTTTTACGCATGACCGAGATTTAGCATTGTTCATGCTTGCTTGCAGCAATGATACTTTTCTGTCTATGAAAACTCATTTTTCATTTTAACAATAATGCCCAGGCAGGAAAAAACATGTCCTGGTTTCTCCATTGAGCCAAACACTGAAACAAAATATTGGGCCAAAATATGTTCTGATTTTGCAACTTTAAAATCTGCCTTTGCAAGTTAGTGCTGAATTTAGTTCATTGCCCTCAGGCTTTTTCCATGCAATAAAAACTGTGTTTCTTTTTTCTTTTCTTTTCTCTCTTCCCGCCCACCCCCACCCCCCCACCCCCCCCAATTGGGGAAAATGAAAACTCAAACGAGAGAATGAAGTCAATTGTTACATTACAATTTTCTGTGCTCTTGGTGTTATAAGAAAACCATACAGAAGGCTCACTCAGAGTATCTTGCCTGGAAATCTGCATTATCAGTGTGCTTAAAGCTGCTGATACAGATGAGACGCTTTTGAGTTGTGGTAGCCAGTGATAAAAAAAAATAAAACAAAAAAAAAAAAACCCAAAAAACAACCAAAAACCAAAATAACCCCAAACAAAAGTCCTCCACCAAACTTAAACCAGAGAAAAATAAAACTCTGAGACCTTAATAGTTCTGTTCGGCAGTTTAAAGAGAGAAAGTGGTGAGCTGGGCTGAAGATTTTCCTTCTCCACTATCTTTGCTACTTCCACAGCTCTGCAGGAGAGAAGAAAACAGTCTTTCAGCTATAATAGGTGTAAAACTAGGCAAATTCAACAAAGTTTTAGTGAGTGAGAATAGAGAGCAGCGTTCACAACATTTTACTTGGCAATCTCTTTATAGGTACTCAGACGTGAAGGCTGGGACTGTGGTACACAGAGACAGATTGCGCTGTGCTGGAGAATGGGGAATTTAAGGTACCATGCATAACACAACTTTTATTGGGCTGACAAATGTAGAGAGCAGACCACAGTCTTTGACAGAAAAAGAGGAAGAAAAAGCTCTTCAGCACCAAAGTTTTTATGTTAATCTGGTAAAAGCTATTACAATATCTATTATCGCTAGCTTTTTAAAAGCCAGTAAGGCTGAAGGCCACAATCTACACATATCTTCAGAGCAGATACATCATTTTTTTCCCCCAGAAGTTAACTGATAAATTGCCTCTGTGTGTGTATTTATATAGGTATGGGTATGTGTATGTTTTCCTGTGACTGTGAGATACAAAGTAAGGGAACGTAAAAGCTCATTATTGTTTATTGTCAAGTATGGTAAAGGAACAGAAATTAAAGAGGCTGAGGGGGAAGCAAGCAGCTGTAGAAGTACTGACACCAGTAACTTTTCATGAGGGTGAGTCAACGCATCAGGATGTCAGACCCTTGTTCCTGCCCTTTTGAACTTACTTCTATAGATCACGACAAAATAGAGAAGTGAGAGAAAGATACTCCTCTCCCCAGCAGGGCAGAAAGGAAACCAGCCGCTCATGCAAATATTTCAGATGAGAAGTTGAACACACACCCTGCTCACATCCGCAGGGACAGCTGCATTAAGCAATACCAACAGGTTTCAGAGGCAGAAACAGGTATCAAGTAGTAAGCACATGGGGAAGAAGAGGGGCTTCTTCATGTCCACTCATGTGAAGTGTAAAATAGTAATTTTGGCATGATGGGGCCTTGCAAATGTGCTAAGCCCAGCTGATTTGAGGCTTGGGAGGCAGGAGCTCCATGGGGACATCCTGGCCAGGCTGGGCTCAGCTGTCCCCAGGCACAGCAGCAGCTTGGTGGGGTGTGCTCTTGCCCTGGGCACATGGCTGGTAGCTCTTCCTTCAAGAAGCAATGAGCTACATCCCCTGTCACATCCCTGCTGCCACTGGCTGTGGGGCAGTTCATGCTGCATTGGCACAAGTTGCCCTATGGGACCTATGCAAGAAGATGTTTATGTTCAAAGTGTTTTGTCCCTTAGAGATGGCCTTGAATGTCCCCTCCATGCTGGGGATGAACAGGGACATGACATGGCAGAAGAACTGCTGCCAGGGCTGCTGGCTGTGCTTTTGAGCTGGCCGTGGGGCTCTCCACCAGGCCCCATGTTGCAGGTGTTAGATGTGGAGTGGTCATCACACTCCCCAGTAGGTCTTCAGATTTTTTTGGCATCTATCTGCTACTCAAATGGCATTGGCTGAGGTCCTGCTGGGCTCAGGAGACTCTGCATGTTAATGTTGTGTGGCATTGCGTGGTCTACAGTTTGCTTTTTAGAAGCAAAATGAGAAGTGAGAGGCAGCTGGCGTGCTCATGGACCTTTTGTGAAAAGATGGCCCCCAACTTGCTCTCTTGGACAAAGAAATAAAGTAATTTGCAAAACCCAAATTCCTCACCATGGTCACAGGCTGCCTTTTCACTCATCTTAAGAAATTGAGATAAGGGATGCTCAAATTGGATGATACCCAAACATATTTTGCTCTCTTGGATTAAAACAAGCCACCTCTGAAATCAGAACATTTTTGCTGTGGTCAAGAGGTGCTGCTTCTCACCTGCCAGCTAGTTCTGCTTGATTTTTTACCACAGTAACTCAAGGTCCCAGGTATGACACAAGTCTCACCGTGGCAGCAACAGTGCACACCCTATTGAAGAAAAACATTTCCTGTCTCACAGAAATTGACATTTAGGTAGACAATGGTGGGAGGGAGGAAAAAAAAGCAAAGTGACTCAGAATTGCTGGGTTGGCTGGTGGCAGACGTGCAACTGGACTCTACCTCTCCTGCTGACTGGTGGCCTCAGGATGAAGCCATACTGTTTTGTCCTGGTGTGCTGAGTGTGTGCCCACCCAGCCTGTGTGGGGTTCCCACTAGCATTAAGCATTTTTTATGTATTGTATGTATGTATGCATGCATGGTCAGTGTTGTTGTTAATATTGTAATAGATTAGAATTGATTAAGAAGTTCAACTGCATTGCACTGATATGGGTTGAAAAGCTGGAAACAGCTGTATTTCCAGAAAACGCCTGTATTTCCAGACAGCATCACCACTGCTCGATGGCTGGTTCACCTAAGCAAAAGAGATATTTCACATGAGTGGATGTGATATTTAGAAAACGTGAAGATCTTGTTTTACATGAAGAGGCACATTTTCAAATAGGGAAACAGGTACATTATATGCACTGAAAGCCCCTGGAAGTGTCGTTAGTATCTCTGCAAAAGTTGCCCTGTCTGCACTCCTCTCACAGTGCTTTGGTGATAATTTGTGAGCAACACTTCGAGGCTGATTTTAGTAAGGTCATTCCTGCCTGCGCTTTCCAGACCTTATTACCTGTGTCTCAGTTGTCCAGAATTTGCTGTTACTTCCAAAACCTGTATGTCCCAAGAAAAAGTCCTCATCAATTCTGTAGCAGTTTGATCATCTACATCTTTTTAAAAAGTGTCTCCAATGATATTTAGATAGTTTGGTGACTTGTAAAAGAGTGAGGGGTGGTTGCCCTTTCCTGCACTTTGAATTTTCACCCATGCATTTACTGACATTGGAGTTTATTCTTGACTCTGAATAGTTCCAAGGGAAGACCTGGTCTGAGCTTCCCCAACAGAAAATATTGCATAGCTATAGCTATCTTCACCGTTAGCAGCATAGAATGTTTTCTACAATATTTTGTTTTACATTCAGCATATTTCAGCAGCAGTTAGGCAGCTTGGGTCCCAAGCCTTATCTTTAATGTATTTTAATGCTACTAAGTTGTGTAGCCTTCCTGAAGTAAAAAGCAGTCAGCATGTTACATCTATTCAGTTTATTAGAAAAAATACGATCCTAATCACTGCACAGATCTTTTGGGAAATTCCCTGGTCACACAGCTCTCAAACTGCAGGTATACCTGTTTTGGTGATACTCCATCACACAGGTCAGGTTTACCTAAACCCTCTGCTGCTGCTGGGCACCACAGAAAACAAAGTAAAGTACTACATTCAAATGCTGAAACTCAGGTAGAGATGTCCTTTTTGGAAGAAATGTTCAAATGAGATGCACAAACACCATGAAAACTGGACTGGGGCAGGAGGCAGGGAGCAGCAGCCTGTCCTTTGCAAGAGAAAGCAGCAAATAACGAGTTGGTTATGGAAGAGATAAAAGAAAAGCTGACCTCTGTGATAAGCATGGAGGTGGTGGGAACGATGAAGCAAGGAAGCAATTATCACAACTCTTCTGGATGAAGTGGGTACAAGAGCTAACGTAGCTGAGCAGTGAATTTCAGCAGAAAAAAAATGGATTGTGCACAGCTGCAGGGGTTACTGCTGGAGACTGTATCAGAAAGAAGAAAAATGGATATTGCCTGCAGAGGGACTCGGCACTTTATTGGGCTTCCAGGAGAAGTCGGCTCCAGCATACGCAGGAATTTCTGAGAAGATGATTTCCTAGCTACTTTAGATTCACTGCAAACAGGTTTCAAGTGATAAAATTCTTTGGGGGATACGGGTTATAATGAATGATCTGTTTTAGAAGAGGAAACAAATAGTGGGATGTTGCAATGTTTTAGCAGTGAGAAAGCCATTGTTTCCAGATTTGTATTAATGATACGGAGTAGAAGGAGAATGGTGAGATGACAGCATTTGTACATTAGGAAAGTGATCAAATATCAATGGCAGTCCCAGGAGGAAGGGTGAGAGCAGTTGGAAAATACTAAATTTCAGCTCTGATTCTCATATCCCTTAGGATATTTTATAAATTCATTTTTTCCTGAGGAGTTTTCTGGGTACCTCAACTCAAGGCAGTGCACTAAGCCTTCATACCTCTGTTATTTGTCCAGCAGTTAAATCCAGCTTCAGCTGCTAATGCTGATGAACCTGGAGTCAGGAGAGACTGCAATACTCAAGCCCTTGTGAGCGACGGCCAGCTGTCATTATTTCAAGACTCTTGTCATGAGCGCAGCTCTCGCCATGTGAATGATTCTGCATATTACTCACAACTTGTAAGAACAAAGCGAAGAACAGTATTTGAACTGCATTTTCTAAATACAGCCACATGAACAATACTTCGAAAGGAAAAATTTCCTGTCAAGAGGCATTTATATGCGGCACCAGGAAAAAAAAAATCTGCTCTGGAGATCTAGATCTGTAGGCAAAAAGATGCAAAGTAGGAAATCCCAAAACACAAAAAGAATTATGTTGCTCAACTAACATTATATTTCTTGCATGATAATAATTATAAACAGACGCACCATTTGATGGTTTACAGATTTCTCTTCTTTACTTAGTTCAGCTAAAATTTGTGAAGTCTTTCCCTTCATTTGTGGAATAATTGACTTGTTCTTATGACATCTCCGGGCTTACGATCCAAAGCTAAGCACAATCTTTTAGTCGAAGCTGGATCTCTTTGTGAAATAAGTACTGTGATTTCATCACATCTTACTGGGTTCGGTACAAAAATTACTGTTGAGATGTAATCACCTGGGCTACGCAGAAAATGACGCCAGATGAGTGGAGGGGTTGCCTGCACCCATTGCATTCGCTGAAACCCAGTGACTCTTCCCTTTACACAATGTCTGTAGGGGTGCCAAACCCAAAAGTTTTCGAGAAACAAAAGTTTTAAAGAATTGCACGTCAGGCAACGGCAGGAGAAGACTTTCTGTTTCTAAAGCTGTGCAGGCTCTTTGGAGTGACATGCTCTGCCATGACTGCCAGCCAGCCTTCCCACGCTTCCTTTTCTTTACCTGCTCCCACCGCCACCGCTGCAGATTGCCTCATCTTCTCTGTTTAAAGATCATTTCAGCTGTTGACATGTCCTTTGTGTGAGTTTGCTGACTTATTTTGTGAGAATGTTTGATGCAGTAGGATGCCTTGGCACAATATCAGCTTTGCTGCAACTGAGATTTGTCACTGAGCTCCTCCTCAAGCAAAGCCCTCGAGTCTCCTTCATCAGCCTCTGGCACCTGCGATGCCTTCCTGTAGTCGGGGTGAAGGTGTATGTGTGCCCCCAAATCTCCCTCCTCTCGATCAGCCTTTCCGTTTTCCCCTTGCATGAGCATGGAGTGAGCAAACTGTCTAGTCTCTGAAGGCGCAGGTAGATGCCATGCTTCTCAGGCTTTTCATGTAACAAAAAATACCTGTCTGTGTATACAAACTGAGTCACCTTCTGCCTGTAATTGCAGTTCTTGTCAGACATCATTTCAAGTGTTATTCTTGGCAATAACGTCTCATTCAGCTTGGCCTCTTCTCCCCAGTGATCATGCACTTTGGTTTCCCATCTTTATCAGAATGGGCAGCTTTGTACTTAAAATCTGCTTTTGTTTTTGCTGCTTTATGTTTGTGTTGGGCATTTTTTCATTGGGAAATTGTGTTTTCCCTGTGGACTATGCTCCTTCACACTGCAAGTTTGGTCTGTGTCTCACTTTCCTGAGGAGCTGGTCCCAAGCAGAAATGGGAGGTCGCCTCTTGTGTGTTTTGAAAATTTGCAAGAAATATTCATTGGAAATCAGATACTAAGATATTAAATGTGCACACAGAGTTAGAACATAATATATTAGTGGCATAATCCTTTTTATGATATTCCATACAGGTCTTAAGTATAAATATTTCCAGTGTTGAACAAGTGCTGCCTTAAACCATTCAGTCACTCCGTAGAGGCTGCAGCTCACTCAACAGCAAAGCTTAGGCCTATTTCCAACCTCTCTCCAACAGAAAACACAGGATTGGTCCATCATATTCACTGTTATCTCTCATGTTGCCATTTTCCACCCCTCTTGGCCAGGTCCTTTTTCCCCAGCAGAATAACTGGTAAGCAACCAGTACCTCACTTTGATTATTTGACTCAATTCATTTAGTCTTTGCCTGTAATTGAGTGCAAACCTAACCACTAGTAGAGCATCAAGAGCTTTTTTGTATGGGTGACGTACCTTGCCCCTGTCATGGATGATTTGGGCCAGGCTGTTATGGGTATCCTGTCTGGTTCTGTCAGCAGTTACACCAGGGAAAGTTTTGGCACATGCTGTAAAAGCTAAACCTTGACCCAGCCATGAGCAAAGAAGAGAGAGGCACTGATTTAAAATGCCTGATGATGAAGTCAGATGAAGCCATTTCAATATCAACTGAAATAATTTTATCGGCAGTGGCTCCTATGAACATATTTTCCTCTCAGTTACAAGCAGTGGGGTTACCCGGCTCAGAGATCTCCAGGTGGACTCACCATCCTTAGCTCCCCTTTGAGGACAGGGCTGGGAGAAGGGACAATACTTTGCAAGTGCCATTGTCCCTATGGCCTTACGCCTCTGCCCCTGAACACAGGGGAAAATGAACCAGACGCAGTTGGCTGGTGATCTGGTTTTCAACCCAGTAGTTTTGACCAGAGGATGTCGGACTCTCTGTAGCCAGAAGCCAGTTAGCTGCTAGCAAAGTATTTGCATGAATACTCGTGCAACATCTTCTGGCTGACAAACTGCATTATGTGTTTGTCCCCGTGCCCAGGAGTGAGCATCACAGTTCTCTGCCTCCATACACTGTGTTATGTGTAGCCAAAATTGTAAACTTCTTGTGGTGGTGGTGGTGGTGGTGTTCTCTGAGCTAACATCCAAGACACAGCCAATGTCAGGGATCTGTTTTGGGAACTGGAAGGTGCTCTGTCTCAACTGCTGCTGCTTGGGTGACTTGCTGACACCAAAGTCCCTAAAGAATTGGCTTAGCAGTGGGCAATATCTGAGCCAAAAACCTGCAGATCAGCAGCTTCTGGAAGCAGAAACTCCTTTTGCAAGTTCTGGTATCACCCAAGCTGCTTTCCTGACTTTTAGCAATGGCTTTTTGTTAATTAGGTCATGTGTGGCCGTTGTAAATTAAGTGCTACACAATCCAGTAGGAACAGTGTTTTGTGCCCCTGTGTCTTTTCACTTCATAAGTCTCACCTTTTCTTTGCTCTCCAGGTTATGCTGAGACGGAAGGAGGGACTTGGAGAGAGAAGATTAACCTTTCACTGGCCACAATTCGCTCCCTCTTATCACAGAGGATTCGGCAACCCACCCCCCTCCCATCCAGCCTGTCTGAATTGCTGAAAGCATAATGCTCCCATATGAGAGATAAGTAAGTGAGCTCTCTTTCTTTTCCATAGGGATGAACTATAGTGTATGCAGATTATTAGGAGAAGAAAATAATATCAGAGAAAGGTGGCTTTCTTAAAAGGCATCAGTAGCATTAGTGTCATGTGTGAAGCACCCATTTGTGACAACTGTACAGACCTTTCAATGGAAAATTGTGCTGTGCTACCTTTTAAAGTATGAAATGCTAATTTTGGATTTACAATTTTTGAACTGGAGGGCTGCATTTTTCATGGAATTTTGTTTAATTTCCCAGTGAAAAAAGGCATTCGAAACACAACTGTCTACAGCCAACTGTCAACAAAAATCAACTGTAATAACACGCAGCCTGTCACTGATTTATGTAGTGATGTGGTAATCTTCTCAATTTAGCTGGATATTTCTTCTTCATACCAAATAGCTGAAAGTCTTGCTAGACATTTATGAATATCGGGAGTTACTATTAGGATGATAATGGGGCAAGATTAAAGAGGTGTTCACTAGTTCAAAGTGCCAGTTAAAGAGACAGGGAATCAAGAGGTGTAGAAATATATGGCCCATTGGTATAAGTGAACTTTATATTTTCAGAGTTGCTTAAGATTTGGGAGACGGCATATTGAAATCCATCTGCCATGACAGCATCTTTCTAAAGGGAGACCGGGGGGAGCAGCTATACACATTTTTTTTCCCTAAAAAATCTGCTTTTGTTTAGCGAGGGGTGGATTTAAAATCTTGAGTATTGGAGATAGAGGAAATGAGTATGGGTGATGATATGGTAATCAGGCCACTGGGACTCTTTGCCCTTTTCTCCTAAGGTCTGAGCCTTAGATGTGGTCACTCTGTACCAGGCTGCATCTCAGCAAGGACTGGCGAGTAAGATATCACACTCTGCATGTTACAGCTAAGGAAAGTAATTGGCCCTTCATAAAGAGCTAGAACTAATGCAGACAAAACGATACTGCAAGACTTGAGCTGCAAATAAAGAGACAAGTTTGTGTTTTACAAAAATGTATAATTTACCAGGCATTTCATTATGCTGTATAAAAAGGCAAAAATGATAATTGAAAATAAATGCGGCTGCCTAGCTACAGTATATGCTGCCAGCGTTACTGGAAATAGAAGCGCTTTCTTGCTGAAGATAGTTAAAATTTTGATACAACTTCTGTCTGCAGATTTGTGTAATGTATCTTGTTAAATTTGTTTCAGTTTGGGTATTTGTTACAGAGAAGCAGGCAAAATGTGAGGATCTGTCTGTGTATTTATATATCTAGGAGTTTATACAATTACATTAATTATTAACAGTGTGTTCTGCAGATGCACCCATCTGTGGAGTCTGGGTGAGGTTGCTGAGTTTATTTCAGAGCGGGCAGAGTACACCATTTACCTTCAAGGTTGCCAAAGATATTCCATTGCAAGCTCCTATCTTCCAGGGAACGTGGTTACAAATATAAATATACCAAAGTAATATTGTTGGGTTCTTTTCCCTTGAAGCAAAGGGAACTCTGAGTTGCCATTTTTCTTTGGCAGCATACAAAGATGGGGCTACTTGGGGATGCTGAGAATTACTGGAGGAGGAGGGGATGGGTCCATTGTCACTGAATTGTTATTGCTTCTGCTCTGAAAGCTTCTTTCTGGCTGCCCGCATCCTCTGGCAAGAGGAAGTTGCCGCAGACATGGTGTCCATCTGCGTCCTAACACATGAGCCTACCTGCAGCAGTCTGGGTGATCTCCACAACCCAAAATGGGAAAATCTCTCCTGAGGCAGTTTTTTCTGGGGAAAACCCCCACCTCTCCTGGATTGAGATTTTCCCCCCCAAGCCCTTTAATTTCTTATCAGAGCACACTGTAAATGGCTCAGCCCCTTGTGGTGTCTGCTCATGCCCTGCAGCAGCAAAAGGCAGTGCATGTTACCCAAATTATGAGTGAAGCTACTGAGTGTCCATTAGCTCTGGAATAAAGCTAAAAAGGAAAGGTAAGAGGCCTTCCCTGGACTGAAAAAGGCTTGACACCACCAAGCTGGCTTTAGAGGCCAGAGTGGTAGGGTCAGAGAAACAGCAAACAAAATTAGTTCCTTGTTGGGGCTCCCATACCACAGATCCCCCACCAGGCTGGATGGGATGAGACCACAGTGAACCAAGTACTGGGAAATGAACTGACCAGAAGGAGACTTTTATATGTGTTTAGATCCACTGTTTAAAATAATCTTTTTTCCCCCCTTTCTTTCCGTTTGGACTCTTTTTTATTTTTAATTTGTAGACTCAGCTGGGCTGCATTGTTCAGACAGCCATGGTTGTGTTTGGATGGGTCAGGCCCTATGAATTCACTTGGCCTTGAAGCAAAAAACTCATCATGAATAATGAAAGAAAAGGAAAATAATGCCTGAGACAGAATGACTTTAAAAATGATTAATATCTATTCTTTGCCTCATAATTTGCCTCCAGACTTTTCCCTTTTCAAAATAGCTTGCCATTAGCAGTTGAACTTTCAATAGTCAGTACTTTGATGGAACTGGTACTCTGAAGCCAAAGGGAACATTATTATTATTATTATTATTATTTTATGAAATCAAGGTTCATTTTGATAAGTTCAAAGCCCTAGATGAATATAGAAAGGACCAAGTTCTACCCTCAGCCACACCTAGCTTGCTCAAATTGGCCACTTGAAACACCGCAATGTTTTCCAGAGAGATACTGAAATTCTTGAGACCATAGAGGTGTAAACACCACCCTTAGGTTCCTATCTAATAACCGCTTACAGAAAAGCAGGTCCTGCACAGAGCATCGTGGAGGGGATTTGCAGTTATGAAGGAACAGGATACACCAGGGATGCAACTGACTGCCACTAAGTAGCTCAGCAACTCTGAAGGGCTCCCAGCCAGGCTCTCAATACCTCGTCTCAGGCAGGAGATTTTTTAATTCAAAGGCTTTTATTAAAAAACAGTTCAGGTAAATGCTGACAATAAGCAAGCAAACCTGTTCAGCCCCAGTCCACAACTTGCCAGGCAACAGGATGCTTCTCCCTGACATTTAAGAGAGCTAACAGCTGAAGAAAATATTGCATGTTTTACCCTTTCCATTTGACAAAACCATATTACTTTTGCAATTGCATTTATGTTCCTTTTTTGCAGACTGTCCCCTCCTCCAATTCCCAGGGTCTAAAGGCTCCCAGCTGCCTCCTGTTAAAGGAAACCCCCTTTCCCGTAGTGCCCTGGCCAGGACTTTGAAAAAACCTAAAGCAGCTTTGTCTACCTCAGAAGCAGATCCATGCCAGGATTTGGGGTATGCTGAGTCAGGGCTTGGGGAGCTAAGCTGGCAGGGTATGGACATAGGGTAATTGCAACCAATGAGCTAATGGGAGTTAATTAGTGTATCCCAAACACCTGTGGAGCTCTTCCCACCATGGTTTGAGCTTCTGTTTGCTCTTGGGGCACACTGCTTCACCTTTGTTCTGAACACCTCCATCCAACCATGTGGGGTTTCCTTGTCTTGGGCTACCCTGAGCTTCAGGTAAGTCCTTCTGTTATTCCTAAAGTCTTAAAGTTTTGTAGCATGACAGTGCTTCAGGGTTGTTTTTCTTTTTGAGATGGTGAGCAGAGAATGATGGTTGTAGCACCTGAAGTTGCTTTGGTTTGTGGCAGTTGCAAGGTGGGGTAGCTGCTTGATGTGAAAGATGGTGATTCTGTTGCATGGCAAGAACCTAATTTCTTAACTTTTTTGTCCCTCTACCTCTACCCCATTACTTGAGTCTGCTTTGTTGGCATGTTTAACCTTTAGACACCTGTATGCATGTAATGCCTCTCTCATGAGTCTTCACCTAGCTGATCATCTGTAGATAGCAGTAAGATTTTATGGGACTTGGTACTTCTTAAGAAAGCCAGACTTCTTTGATTTTCTGTCAAAATAGTGGATGATGATTTTGTTTGTAATGGTCAGATGTGCTAGTTCTGTGAATATTATGGTCTTTGCAGTATATGAAGTCAAAATTGTTATGGTCTTCAGTCAAGCAATGCTCCTGTTGAGCATGTGGGGTTTACCCCTGATTAAAACAGGGATTGCCCCATGTTTTTCTGCTTCATCCCTTTCCTGGTGTGTCTGGAATTGGATGGAGGGTTGGGAGAACCGAAGGTGTATGTTCTCCTCCGCTGCCACAGTTTCGGACAACCCAGCAGTATTCATGCAGGCTTCAGGTGTTCCAGCTAAATTAATCTGTGAGCCTGTGGTCACAGCTGAACTTTGTTAAAACACTTAAGGGTAAAGGGTGGCTACAAAGTGCTGAGAAGCTACCAGAACCTTCTGTACCTTTCAAATCCAGCTCTGAATTATCTCTGCCTGTGCTAAGAGGTGGGAGTAGGCCTTTTAATGTATGCCTGGGGATAAAGCTACTTTTGTTGCCCACTGAAAGCATGGCAACCTCAGCTTAGACGGCTGAACCTGTGTCAGGTGCGCCATTATGGGGACTTTAATGGCTCAGGGGAGGAAGGCTTATATGGCAAAACCCCCTCCCCCCTGAAAATCCCCCTGATTTCAGGGGTTTCACCTGCCGCATACAGCAGTCTGGTTTTTAAGACTCAAAAATGCACTTGCGCATTATCTGCAGATATAATTGAATGTATATACAAATCCATAATAGGTACACCTGTGCTGCCTCCCCGGCATGCATAAGTATTCCCTGCATGTGTGTGTGTTCTCTGCAAGCTACACTACACATTAATAAGACAATTCATATATTGCATTAGGACATACTGTATGCAGACAATGCTCCAGGTACTGAATGCTTTTTTTTTTTCTTCTTTTTTTGTAAATCCTGAAATATGGCTGATATGGTCCACTGCAAAATGAACCTATATTGGAAATGGCAAAATTGTAATGTAAAATATACTGGGGTCAGTGGGGTGTGATGTTTTTTGCATATATTTTTTCTCCCTTGACCCATGCCATTCTCCCGCATATAAGGGGGGGAAAAAGCTTCATCTCACACAGAAATGTGATGTCCTTTACTGCCAGAGGCTGTTGCTGTTTTAAATGAGGAAAAAGCACAATGCATGAAGAAGGAAAATTAAAGCATATTCATTTTAGAAATTAGATATGGTGTCAGGAGGCTCTCTGGAAATAGCAGGGTTTGAATGGAACACCAGACTACAAGACAGTTCACTGAACTTTTGACCACTATTTATACTATGGGAGCTTTTGAAATGGGAAGACAGCAAAGTATTTTATAGCTGTTTAATAGTGGATTGTGGTTTTTACTAGACATTTATCTTCCCTCTGAGTGTATATAAGATAAGTAAACATTATGTAGTGTAATTGTGTTATGTTGGAAGCACTTTAATTTAAGGTTGGTTTATTTTCCCTGTTTGTGGTACATCTTCCCTCAAGCAGCAAAGCTGCCTGCCTCTGCAGGTGAGTGCAGTTGGCACCTGAATGCCTGACTCCACCTCAGCATCAAACATGTAACTGAGGTCACTCCTGGGATCTAAGGGACGCTTTTGCTCCTTGTTGTATTGGGTAAAAATTTAAGTCTAAAGCAGGGGTGGCTTTGTCCCTGGACCATTTGGGAATCTCAAGCAACGGCTAGCTCCAGACCTTACTTAATCTTTCTCTCGTTTAAATCTCATATATAAGTTTAGACCCTCTTTAGCATTCCAGGTATACTGAGCAATATACCCTTCCAGAGTTGGCAGCTATCTCATTACAATTGTAATGATGCATCACCAGGCAGACATGCATGAATGAAACACTGTTTGCAGAACCAAAAATGTGTTTGGGGTATTTTCAAGCCCTGTTAACTTGGGCTGTTGTTCATGGAAATAACGTGGAAAGATCAGAATTTTGGCGTAATCTGAGAAAATGTGATCTTAGAGCAGTTTTAGCCCTTAGTCAAGACTCTTCTTTCCCTTCTCTCTTTTCTTTCTATCTACATAAATTCAGCTTGAGTTGGCCTGTGGAAAGTTGCACCATGGCTCTGGGTGTCAGAGGGGCCAGCCATCTGAGATGGAAGTTCTCTGGAGAAGGATCTGCTACCATTAAATGAGCCACCTCCAGTAGCTGAAGGTTCAAATGGAGTTGTGCTGTACTGTGATAGCTGCTGTGCATGGTGCTATTTTCGTGGTGGTTTTTTTTATTTTTTTTTTCCCTCTTAGAGATGATTATAAAGTGGATCTGTTATTGCTTAAAACTGTGCAGCACTACAATAAAGCCTTTTCAAAAATTATTTTTATTTATGTGATATTAGGAAAAGTTTAAGCTGATGGACATCCATTGTGCAGTCCCTTTGTCTTCTGTCGGTTAGCCTTCTCATATAGTATAGCCTATGTGGAAAGGAAAAAAAGATTCTCCTTCTGCCATGGAAGATGCTTTTCTTCCTTGGACCAGAAGCTCCTCTCCTATCACTAGCCAGTAACAACCCTTCTGTTCATCCTTATGTCAAAGCCACACTACTGAGCTAATAGAGATCGCTGACAATTAGAGATGAGCTGAAATGATTTGGCAAACTCCGGGTGCTTGTGAACCTGAGGGTGTTCTCAGATCCCTTTGAGCCTGTCGGGTGTATTACCAGCCACGCACTTCCCACGTCCCCCATCCTGATGGGGAGAGCAGTTGGGACTTTGAGTCCAGCTGGGCCTGGAGTTTGGAGAATGAGAGGGGGAGTCTGTCAAGATGCATCTCTTCACTGCTGAGAGATGCATCTCTTCTCTGCTTCCCTTCCTGACTGCTCTTTGTTGCTTCTTCTTGCCAAGCCATCCCAGGCACTGTCAGGTTTCTTCTCCTTGTGCAAGATGGATGTGACAAGATCCCAGGATGGCGCTCTGTCTTTTGCTTGTGAGTAGCTAGATGGGCATATCTGGAGAGACAATGTCACTGGAACAGACAAGACAGACAATGCATAAGATAATGTTTTAAAAAGAATACAAATTCCCTATCAGCAAACAACTAGTCAGGTTTTTTGGTTTGGTTTGGTTCCTCTTCTTTGTAATAGCTGTTTTATGGGTTTGGGGTTTTTTTCTATATATATTTAAGAAGTGTTTCTATCTTGTTATCCAAGTTATCCAGTTATCCAAGACGATATCATGAAATATCTTGAGATCCTATTTATGCCAAAACTCTGTAGGGGAAGTGGTAATTTCAGATGTTTTCCTTACTTTTTAGTTACTCTAAGACTGCTTGAAGATAACCACTTGAAACAATATCCCAAGTAACTGTTGTTGAAAAGCAACCTTCATTAGTGTACCCTAAACAAAGCCCTCAAATTTAAGAGTATGTAATGGAATAGTCTATTGCTGGAGAAGGTGGGTGGCTGATGGCTAAGCTATGGCCAGCAGCTCATCGTCAGTAGCATGATTTCAATCTTGAAAGACTGAGTTTACCTTTTTTGCTTGTCGCAGACCTGTACCAGCCAAGAAAGGTTTTGTTCAGTCCCAACTAGTTATTTGTGGTAGTGTGGAGAGAAGCTGGTTCCCCAGCCTCATTAGGGAGCTGTGCTGCAGGAAAATTGCTTAGGGAATTTTTGTAAATCATTTGAATCCCGTGAAACTGAAATTAAGAGGTGTATTTCCATTATTTCCTTTTCTTTTTTCTTTAAGGCTCCAGGGGCTTTCTCCTTTTCATCATGGTGTGGAAATCTGTACTTCAGCATTCCCGTCTGCTAGTGTGTCTGATATTTGTGGAGGACTTTGGAAATGTCTTGGCCTTAAGTCCAGTAAAACTTTGAACCTGCACCATGTGTAAACTTACATGTATTAAATAGTAGTGATGAAGGGCAACAGGTGCCCAAAATCTAGAAATTAGAAAATTGCAATTTGCGTTTTGCAAGCATATGAAATGTATCTGTCTAGCTTCTAGAAGTGCAGAGAGGGACCATGCTGACAGTTAGATCTTTATCCTACATGACTGCACATGCTTTGCTGTAGAAAAACATACAAAACCGGACCAGAGCAAAGGCACAGAGGTAATCAAACAGAAAAACGAGTTACTTGGTCGCATTGTTTGCATCATAGACAATGTGAAAGTATTAGACACAAATTCTTTGTGTGTGTGAAGAGATAACAGATCCACATGAATTTTAGAGCTGATTGCCATTCTTTATTAATAGAAATGTAATGTAGTACCAATGCCAAGTCCTGCCAGCCTTTCCTTTTTATCTTCCCTTTCAAACACAGACAGCATCGAAAGTCTGATTGTAGTATCCCCCAATCCCTATTCATTTAAGAGATGCTTGTTAAGCCAGGGGACAGGAATGGCACCTTATCGTGGCTGAGATGATGATGTCTTGTCAGCAAACACTGTAAATATAATTCAGAAATTTTTCTGAAGTTAAAAATAATTTCTGTGGAATAATACTAATTTAATATAGTTTCATAAATGGAAAAGAATTGAATGAATGGCAGTAGATTTGTGAATAATTTGCATATGGAAGCAGTGATAGAATTTGTCAAATAATGTATTCACTATTAATAGTTTGCTCTGCTCTATGTAGCTGCTGAACAATCTTGGTTCTCCATTTGTTTTTTAAGGAAAAGCTGGATTCTCTTTATTGTTTTTGTTATTTTTTTAGTGCTATCCTTTTTTTCTATTCCAAGTGCCATTGTTTACTTTTGAAGTGGATGAAAGATGAATTCAGGTTACATTCTGACATTACAATGAAATTGTCAATAGAAATCAATGACTTGTCACATGATGAGTTAGGGTCTATAAGGCAGCCTAACAGTATCTTTATATCTTCAGCCTCCTTCATTGTGCTACCCTCCTCAGGAGCCAGGAAACTGTACTGTTATAGAAAGGTGTTGTCATCGTTAAGGGGATTGTAATGGAGTTTAATAAACCTGGAAGCTGAGGCATGGAACCCTAATATTGGTGCCAATGTTATAAAGCAGCATGTTGTCTGCAGAGCCTGGTATTTGTATCTGCATTTATTGACCCTGGAGAGGTAATATAAAGAGAAGAGATAGAGGTCAAAGTGCTCACCTTCAGCTGCTACAGACGGTCATTGCGCAGAGCAGGTTTGCACACTCTGCATTGAAATACCATGGTGTCAACTTTGTCCTCCCAAAGACCTCTGTTTGCTTGGCCACAGTTTGTTTTTAATGTTCGCATGGGAACAGCAACAGGATTATTTAGCCTTGGGTAATGCTAGTGTTTGGAAATGTGGTGTCACCACCCATGAAGGCATCGGTGCCACCCAGACACTTGCTGGTGGGATTTGTTTTGGGCATGTACCCTGCAGAGCAAGTGCTGATGGTCTGCTCAAGTGCTCCCAGGCCACTTGTTCCTCATGAAGTAAGGATGTAGCTGAAGCTGCCTCTTGGACCATACTTGCCACTTACAGGCCATTCGTTTTGGGCAGCTTGGAGCTGGTTGTCCTCTCTGGCTGCCTGGGCTCCAGCTATGCCGCTGCAACTGGGAGGATGTGGGTGCTTCCACCAAATGGCCTGGCCTGACCAGAAGAGTAGTTTCCCTCACCCAGAGAGATGGTGCAGCTGGCTTGCTCCCCCGTACCACCTTCAAATTTGGCCAGATTGTAAATTATACAATCTGGCTTCAGACCCTTTCCGGAACAGAAGTGCCTTCAGCTTAAACTTGTTCAGTCCCAGGAAGAGATGGCCCTAAACAGAAATTATTATTATGTTTTTAAATAAAAAAAGAAAACCCCAAAGAACGTGATTTATAACAAGATACAGGAACAATTTATTCTCTCTCTCCATGGATTAGAGAGGTGGTACTTGGAGCAGCTTGTTAAACAGAAGTGCTTGGCCCCTGGCCTTGCACTGCTGTTTAATGATCCACTCTTCATGTGCCACCTCTCTAATCCATGGAGAGATAGGTACAAATTGTATCTATAATGTTATATTACTTAACAGTATAATGTATTATAAATCATAGAATTGCATCCCTGCCTTGTAATTGGTGAGATGTGTTGCATGAGAAATCCCCTAATTCAATATAAAGTGGTTGCTCTTATGCATAACTACCTCTCTGGATCAAACCAATTCAGCCCAGAAGTGGTGAGGGGAAAGTTAAATCTTTTTTAATTAAAAAAAAAAAGCAAAAATATGACTTAGCATGGCTTTATAGGCCCCTCATTGACTTTATAGCCTCCTGCCCTCAAATGGCAGTTTAATAGTCTCCTGCTCACACAGAGCTTCTCCCTGCAGCAGGAACTGGTCTACAGCATGTCCTACCTCTTCCCAGAGGATGTCTCCCTGCACACCAGTCCATTTGCACCAGGGCTTATCCTCACATGTGGTGGTAGATCTTCCCCTCTGCCAGAGGGAAGGAAAAAATGTCTTCAGCGGGGACTTCAGCAGCCTGTCCTCTGCACCATTTATGGTGCTTGTCACAGTGATGTCGGAGCACTCTTGTGTGTAAGGTTCAAAGTAAGACCTGTGTTTTATTCCTCTCCCCCCACCTTAAACAAAGCCAATGTTTTGTCCTTGAATAGTGACCAGAAAGAGCCACAGCTTCAAGGGAGACTTGAAACTATCAAAAAATATCCTTATTATATAACAATTTATCAGTAAAAGAAAATTTTTTCCTGACCCCAGTAGTAATCCACTAATGTCCTAAAGCAGGTTGAGTGATGGGCCATGTGATTTATTCTGTGAAGTTGCAACTACCGATGTGTCTTCCCCCCCAATAAATAACTAACCTTTCTTTAATAAATAATAAATAAACCCTGGAGCTATTCTAGACAAACTATGCTTAATTACAGCCTGTGACACTAAAACAAGTTACCTCTCTTTTCAATTAGAAAATGTGCTTTTGGCAGAAAAAAGAAAATTTAGGAGTAAGAGTTTGTCTAAATGTGTGACAGGAACGGGCCTTAATGAAGGCAAAGAAAGCCTTGCTTGGGTTTTTATCAGAGTTTGGCTCTGGGGTTAAAGGATCTGTATAGGGGTGACGGGTCCCTGCACCCCAGCCGCAGGTACTAACAGGGCTGCTGGTATGGACCTCACTGGACAAGAAGACCCTGTTGATCTCTGATCGTTTCCATAAGTGCTAGAGATCAGCAGTCAGGTATCTGAACCCTTCACGCCTCTTAGAGGCAAGGAGGCTGAAAATATCATATGATTACTACACACACACACCCCCTCGCCCCACCGCTTAGTTTGGGCTAATCCATAAATATTTAGGAAACCTATTCTCTCATCACACTCCTCCGGCAGTAATTTGCCCACAAGAAGAAATACGATAAGTTTAAAATGAGGAAGAGAATGAAGTTAACTCTTTGGACCACACTAATGACTTAAGCTAGTAGAAATTTGCATTGGGTCAGGGGTGTGTGTGTGTGTTGGTGGTGGAGAAAGTCAGTCCTGTTTTAGGAGGAAGCATCGTGGGGTATGCTAATGAAGCGAAGCACCCATTTGGCCATCCCCACCTCCTCCTGCAGTCACAGGGCAGCCTGAATTACTGACTCAAAAATTACTTAATGTCTTGTGCTGCCTTATGTAAAATGGGAAGGTAGGAAATTCCCTTCGTCTGTGAAGTGAAGGTGGGGGTGCGGGGGATTGTTTCTGCCCAGTTTTGCACGTGGCAGCTCTGCTGCAAGTCGGTAACCTTCACTAGGTCTTCTGGAGATGGGAAAGAGCTGAACTGTTTGTTTTCAAAGTTTGTTTTGCTTGGCAAATAGGAAATAGCGAGAACCTGAGAGATGATACTCTTACTTGCAAACAAGGCATTAAAGTTTTCTTTTTAATTTGAAACTCCTGTAAAGGTTGGGAATGTAAAAAAATTATTCTTGTTCCTGCAAGAGGCCTAAACTCTTGATGTGCTGATTCCTTGTGCTTTTGGTTTTTGCTTTTGAATTTATTTCTCTGAGGTGCAAAGATGCCACCAAAACACATAATGAAATTTCTCACTGTTTTTTTACCAGGTAAAGCCAGCAGAATGAGACAATACTTTTCAGGGCAATCAAACAAGACTGGTTTTCACCCAGATTTTTTGTTATATTTAGGTCTGTGGTACCCAAGTTTCCTTCCTGCTCAGGTTGTTTTGCTTTCACTGAGTGTGACTCATCCACAAAACGAATGTAGTGTTATATATTTCTTTCTCATCTCCTCTTTCTAGTTGGTTTTACCTGCTCTTACAAGTGAAAGCCTGGGGTGGCGGGAAAAAGAACAAAAAGATTCATTACTGCTTTCTCTCTGAAAGCCCCAAATAATTATGCTAAGCAGGGCAAAGTATTTTCCTCTCCTAGTGACCAGCTGCAGTCTTCCCCGTCCCCTCCTGAAACCCCCCAAGCCATCCCCCCACAAGCCTGGGGCACTGGATTTTCCTCCCTGGGGTGGGCAGGGGCTGGGTTCCTGTCCTCCCTGCCAGCAACCCCAAGCAGATGCCGGGGGTAGAGTAGGGTCATGCCATGGGGAGCAATGGGTGGGATGAACAAAAAACCAAAACAAACAAAAAACAAACAAACAACAACAACAAAAAAAAAAAAACGGGGAAAAAATGTTCTTTTCTCTGTAAGCTTTAATCAGTACTCACATTGCACATTTGTAAAAATGACTGCCTAACGGGTGAAAAAAATCTATTTCTCTGGCAGCATGCACTTACTCTTAAATCAATCCAACGCAGTAGGACTTTTTTTTTTTTTTTTTCCCTTCTGACTTTTCTATTTATTTGCTTTATATGACAACAAACTTGCCTTTTCCTGGATTGAAGCAAGCAGCAGTGCTTCGCCTTCCTCCTTTCCCCACACTGTGGGATTATTGTGAGCAGGGTGTAAATGGAGATTCATTTTGTGGAGTGTTTTTATAGGCATGTCTGCATAAAAATAGGATGTAATGATATTGAGGATTAAAGGTATGGTCAGAAACTTTTTAATGTGGTATAAAATACTTGCACTGAACGCAGCCCTTTCTGACCCTCCAAGACCTCCATACTGAACATACAATAGCAATAAATCCTGGAGCAGATTAAGCAATTTCCCCATAGTAATGTGTCTGTTGGAGTTTCAAATAACCCAGAGTAGCTTGAAACGTTTGGATATTCCAGTCTGTATCCCTTCTGTATGTAGAAAGTTGATGGCAGGGCAGCATCCTGAACTTTGACTCCTTGTAAAAGTTTAAATTGCTGCCCTGCTGGGCTGAGTGAATGCTAATTACTTTGTCTCTTACAATACGTCCAGACTACTTATTTAAAAAAAAATCCCTGAAGACACAGCTTTTGCATGCCAAATATATTGCAGTCAACAAAACACACAAAATAGCAGGCCTGTTTGCATACAGCGAATGCAATTGCAAATTTGGTGTTTAGCAACCTGTAAGAAAAATTTCAGTTTTGCACTGCTCGTGTGAAAATTTGCCGTGACACCAAGCAGCCCTTGCTTGCGTATTGCCCGTAGTGGCACCTGCAATGCACAAAAGCCATGCATGTTTCTCCTAGGACAGCAGAGCATGTCCCCAAAACAAAGATTGTCTCAAGGCTGAATTTGTGTATGTCTGAAATTAGCAGAGTTTCTTGTGAGCAATTAGAAGGCTTTTCTGGGCTCATACCAGGGCTGGCATTAGTCAGAGGTACGTTCAAAGTAAGGACAAAGCTGTAAACCACGAAACAGAAGTTGAGCAGGCTGTGTGTCTTCCTGGAGATGCTTAAAATCTTTGATGCTTCCTAGATTGCCAGAGTCTAATAATTATTAACAATTCTGTAATAACAATATTAATTACCAGGGAAGCTGAAGTTCACTCGTGATTGTTTGGTTCCTTTCAGCAATCATTAAGCACAATTACAAGATCAGAACTGATGAGCTCTTGGCAGTGATGTTCTATATACAGGCCACTCATTGCACCACTGCTGCAGAGTAAGGAGCTGTGGGCAAGCGTAGCTTTTCGTGGAGTTTGTGGTGCAGACGTGACATCAGTGTATCCTGAAGGAAAAGAAAAGAGGACAAAAAGAAAAGAAATCCCAAAAGATAACTTATAAGTAGGAATGGACAAATCACTGCGGGAAGCAAGAATCTAAACAAATGTTAGCCTCTGACCGCCCTGCTCTGCCCGTTTCTGAATTGTTAGTTTGCAAGCTCACTGGAGTGCAGATCTGAGAGCAAACCTAAAAGCTACTTGTTGCCTACTTGGACTTTGCACTGGACCAAAAAACAACCATCTAAAATTTTCCTGAGCTTTGGTGGAGAGCACAGGGGTTGTGGTCCCCCTTATTCTGTCATGGACCTTGAATCAACTAGAAATTGGTGTTAGATTCCCCCCCACCCCACCCCCCAGATTCAAAGAGCAAACTTGTTTATTTTCAACCAGAATAAGCTTGTCCTGGACAGTGATGACAATTGGGATTTAGTTCTCATCCAGGAGTGCTCGGGATGCTAAGCTTTTGGGGTTTCAGCCCACGATAAACACCTTTGCTAGAAGATGGTTTCCCAGCCCAGTGTCTGGGGGACCTGCACAGTTCAGACTAATCTCGGATGTTTTGGTTGGGTCCTACTCCCTTGAGAAGACAGCCTCGGAAATATGTGCTGGTGTGTATCAACTGCAGGGAGTTAAGACGAGTGTTGGAAACTAGCGTTGGGATGTCCCAGGCTGGAGGGTGTTTGTACGCTGGGGTGATGCTGTGGTCCCCTCAAAGACCCTTGCAAACCCCCTTCCCCTGGTTTCAGAGCAGCCAAGGCTTTATGGTGCCCTG